>NC_085060.1:2500-132500 GCF_963662255.1 Cinclus cinclus
ACCCTAACCCTAACCCTAACCCTAACCCTAACCCTAACCCTAACCCTAACCCTAACCCTAACCCTAACCCTAACCCTAACCCTAACCCTAACCCTAACCCTAACCCTAACCCTAACCCTAACCCTAACCCTAACCCTAACCCTAACCCTAACCCTAACCCTAACCCTAACCCTAACCCTAACCCTAACCCTAACCCTAACCCTAACCCTAACCCTAACCCTAACCCTAACCCTAACCCTAACCCTAACCCTAACCCTAACCCTAACCCTAACCCTAACCCTAACCCTAACCCTAACCCTAACCCTAACCCTAACCCTAACCCTAACCCTAACCCTAACCCTAACCCTAACCCTAACCCTAACCCTAACCCTAACCCTAACCCTAACCCTAACCCTAACCCTAACCCTAACCCTAACCCTAACCCTAACCCTAACCCTAACCCTAACCCTAACCCTAACCCTAACCCTAACCCTAACCCTAACCCTAACCCTAACCCTAACCCTAACCCTAACCCTAACCCTAACCCTAACCCTAACCCTAACCCTAACCCTAACCCTAACCCTAACCCTAACCCTAACCCTAACCCTAACCCTAACCCTAACCCTAACCCTAACCCTAACCCTAACCCTAACCCTAACCCTAACCCTAACCCTAACCCTAACCCTAACCCTAACCCTAACCCTAACCCTAACCCTAACCCTAACCCTAACCCTAACCCTAACCCTAACCCTAACCCTAACCCTAACCCTAACCCTAACCCTAACCCTAACCCTAACCCTAACCCTAACCCTAACCCTAACCCTAACCCTAACCCTAACCCTAACCCTAACCCTAACCCTAACCCTAACCCTAACCCTAACCCTAACCCTAACCCTAACCCTAACCCTAACCCTAACCCTAACCCTAACCCTAACCCTAACCCTAACCCTAACCCTAACCCTAACCCTAACCCTAACCCTAACCCTAACCCTAACCCTAACCCTAACCCTAACCCTAACCCTAACCCTAACCCTAACCCTAACCCTAACCCTAACCCTAACCCTAACCCTAACCCTAACCCTAACCCTAACCCTAACCCTAACCCTAACCCTAACCCTAACCCTAACCCTAACCCTAACCCTAACCCTAACCCTAACCCTAACCCTAACCCTAACCCTAACCCTAACCCTAACCCTAACCCTAACCCTAACCCTAACCCTAACCCTAACCCTAACCCTAACCCTAACCCTAACCCTAACCCTAACCCTAACCCTAACCCTAACCCTAACCCTAACCCTAACCCTAACCCTAACCCTAACCCTAACCCTAACCCTAACCCTAACCCTAACCCTAACCCTAACCCTAACCCTAACCCTAACCCTAACCCTAACCCTAACCCTAACCCTAACCCTAACCCTAACCCTAACCCTAACCCTAACCCTAACCCTAACCCTAACCCTAACCCTAACCCTAACCCTAACCCTAACCCTAACCCTAACCCTAACCCTAACCCTAACCCTAACCCTAACCCTAACCCTAACCCTAACCCTAACCCTAACCCTAACCCTAACCCTAACCCTAACCCTAACCCTAACCCTAACCCTAACCCTAACCCTAACCCTAACCCTAACCCTAACCCTAACCCTAACCCTAACCCTAACCCTAACCCTAACCCTAACCCTAACCCTAACCCTAACCCTAACCCTAACCCTAACCCTAACCCTAACCCTAACCCTAACCCTAACCCTAACCCTAACCCTAACCCTAACCCTAACCCTAACCCTAACCCTAACCCTAACCCTAACCCTAACCCTAACCCTAACCCTAACCCTAACCCTAACCCTAACCCTAACCCTAACCCTAACCCTAACCCTAACCCTAACCCTAACCCTAACCCTAACCCTAACCCTAACCCTAACCCTAACCCTAACCCTAACCCTAACCCTAACCCTAACCCTAACCCTAACCCTAACCCTAACCCTAACCCTAACCCTAACCCTAACCCTAACCCTAACCCTAACCCTAACCCTAACCCTAACCCTAACCCTAACCCTAACCCTAACCCTAACCCTAACCCTAACCCTAACCCTAACCCTAACCCTAACCCTAACCCTAACCCTAACCCTAACCCTAACCCTAACCCTAACCCTAACCCTAACCCTAACCCTAACCCTAACCCTAACCCTAACCCTAACCCTAACCCTAACCCTAACCCTAACCCTAACCCTAACCCTAACCCTAACCCTAACCCTAACCCTAACCCTAACCCTAACCCTAACCCTAACCCTAACCCTAACCCTAACCCTAACCCTAACCCTAACCCTAACCCTAACCCTAACCCTAACCCTAACCCTAACCCTAACCCTAACCCTAACCCTAACCCTAACCCTAACCCTAACCCTAACCCTAACCCTAACCCTAACCCTAACCCTAACCCTAACCCTAACCCTAACCCTAACCCTAACCCTAACCCTAACCCTAACCCTAACCCTAACCCTAACCCTAACCCTAACCCTAACCCTAACCCTAACCCTAACCCTAACCCTAACCCTAACCCTAACCCTAACCCTAACCCTAACCCTAACCCTAACCCTAACCCTAACCCTAACCCTAACCCTAACCCTAACCCTAACCCTAACCCTAACCCTAACCCTAACCCTAACCCTAACCCTAACCCTAACCCTAACCCTAACCCTAACCCTAACCCTAACCCTAACCCTAACCCTAACCCTAACCCTAACCCTAACCCTAACCCTAACCCTAACCCTAACCCTAACCCTAACCCTAACCCTAACCCTAACCCTAACCCTAACCCTAACCCTAACCCTAACCCTAACCCTAACCCTAACCCTAACCCTAACCCTAACCCTAACCCTAACCCTAACCCTAACCCTAACCCTAACCCTAACCCTAACCCTAACCCTAACCCTAACCCTAACCCTAACCCTAACCCTAACCCTAACCCTAACCCTAACCCTAACCCTAACCCTAACCCTAACCCTAACCCTAACCCTAACCCTAACCCTAACCCTAACCCTAACCCTAACCCTAACCCTAACCCTAACCCTAACCCTAACCCTAACCCTAACCCTAACCCTAACCCTAACCCTAACCCTAACCCTAACCCTAACCCTAACCCTAACCCTAACCCTAACCCTAACCCTAACCCTAACCCTAACCCTAACCCTAACCCTAACCCTAACCCTAACCCTAACCCTAACCCTAACCCTAACCCTAACCCTAACCCTAACCCTAACCCTAACCCTAACCCTAACCCTAACCCTAACCCTAACCCTAACCCTAACCCTAACCCTAACCCTAACCCTAACCCTAACCCTAACCCTAACCCTAACCCTAACCCTAACCCTAACCCTAACCCTAACCCTAACCCTAACCCTAACCCTAACCCTAACCCTAACCCTAACCCTAACCCTAACCCTAACCCTAACCCTAACCCTAACCCTAACCCTAACCCTAACCCTAACCCTAACCCTAACCCTAACCCTAACCCTAACCCTAACCCTAACCCTAACCCTAACCCTAACCCTAACCCTAACCCTAACCCTAACCCTAACCCTAACCCTAACCCTAACCCTAACCCTAACCCTAACCCTAACCCTAACCCTAACCCTAACCCTAACCCTAACCCTAACCCTAACCCTAACCCTAACCCTAACCCTAACCCTAACCCTAACCCTAACCCTAACCCTAACCCTAACCCTAACCCTAACCCTAACCCTAACCCTAACCCTAACCCTAACCCTAACCCTAACCCTAACCCTAACCCTAACCCTAACCCTAACCCTAACCCTAACCCTAACCCTAACCCTAACCCTAACCCTAACCCTAACCCTAACCCTAACCCTAACCCTAACCCTAACCCTAACCCTAACCCTAACCCTAACCCTAACCCTAACCCTAACCCTAACCCTAACCCTAACCCTAACCCTAACCCTAACCCTAACCCTAACCCTAACCCTAACCCTAACCCTAACCCTAACCCTAACCCTAACCCTAACCCTAACCCTAACCCTAACCCTAACCCTAACCCTAACCCTAACCCTAACCCTAACCCTAACCCTAACCCTAACCCTAACCCTAACCCTAACCCTAACCCTAACCCTAACCCTAACCCTAACCCTAACCCTAACCCTAACCCTAACCCTAACCCTAACCCTAACCCTAACCCTAACCCTAACCCTAACCCTAACCCTAACCCTAACCCTAACCCTAACCCTAACCCTAACCCTAACCCTAACCCTAACCCTAACCCTAACCCTAACCCTAACCCTAACCCTAACCCTAACCCTAACCCTAACCCTAACCCTAACCCTAACCCTAACCCTAACCCTAACCCTAACCCTAACCCTAACCCTAACCCTAACCCTAACCCTAACCCTAACCCTAACCCTAACCCTAACCCTAACCCTAACCCTAACCCTAACCCTAACCCTAACCCTAACCCTAACCCTAACCCTAACCCTAACCCTAACCCTAACCCTAACCCTAACCCTAACCCTAACCCTAACCCTAACCCTAACCCTAACCCTAACCCTAACCCTAACCCTAACCCTAACCCTAACCCTAACCCTAACCCTAACCCTAACCCTAACCCTAACCCTAACCCTAACCCTAACCCTAACCCTAACCCTAACCCTAACCCTAACCCTAACCCTAACCCTAACCCTAACCCTAACCCTAACCCTAACCCTAACCCTAACCCTAACCCTAACCCTAACCCTAACCCTAACCCTAACCCTAACCCTAACCCTAACCCTAACCCTAACCCTAACCCTAACCCTAACCCTAACCCTAACCCTAACCCTAACCCTAACCCTAACCCTAACCCTAACCCTAACCCTAACCCTAACCCTAACCCTAACCCTAACCCTAACCCTAACCCTAACCCTAACCCTAACCCTAACCCTAACCCTAACCCTAACCCTAACCCTAACCCTAACCCTAACCCTAACCCTAACCCTAACCCTAACCCTAACCCTAACCCTAACCCTAACCCTAACCCTAACCCTAACCCTAACCCTAACCCTAACCCTAACCCTAACCCTAACCCTAACCCCTAACCCTAACCCTAACCCTAACCCTAACCCTAACCCTAACCCTAACCCTAACCCCTAACCCTAACCCTAACCCTAACCCTAACCCTAACCCTAACCCTAACCCCTAACCCCTAACCCTAACCCTAACCCTAACCCTAACCCTAACCCTAACCCTAACCCTAACCCGAACCCGAACCCTAACCCTAACCCTAACCCTAACCCTAACCCTAACCCTAACCCCTAACCCTAACCCCTAACCCTAACCCTAACCCTAACCCTAACCCTAACCCTAACCCTAACCCCTAACCCTAACCCTAACCCTAACAGATATGGCTGCCCGCATGCGCCTATATATTCCGTAACCAAAATGGAGCCCTCCATGTGCTCATGTCACTCTTAGCCAATATGGCGGCCCGCATGCGCTCTCATCATCCCTATCCAATATGGCCGCTAAAATTATGCACCGTCATACCTGCAAATACGGCGGCTCCCATGAGGTTATATTATCCAGCGGGGCGTCCCGGGACCGTCGCGACACGCAGGATCAGAGCAACCCGTTCGGGCTCACCTCCGGGATTCTGCGGCACTCTGGCTACGGAGTGCCCGCTTTATCCCCGTTAAAAATGGCGACTCTTCCCTCAGTGACGAGCATCCTGTCCGAAATGGCGGCGCCCATTATCGGCACCTGATTCCGTGTCAAAATGGCGGCATCCACTACAGGAACGTAATTCCGGGCAAAAATGGCGGCGGCCATTTATTTCCGGTCCGAAATGGCGGCGCCCTGAAGACACGCGTTCTTCCGGTTCAAAATGGCGGCGCCCAGTACGAAAACGTACTTCCGGTGCAAAATGGCGGCGTCCTGTACGGAACCGTACTTCCGGTCGAAAATGGCGGCGCCCAGTACGGAACCGTACTTCCGGTCGAAAATGGCGGCGCCCAGTACGGAATCGTACTTCCGGTACAAAATGGCGGCGCCCAGTACGGAGACGTACTTCCGGTCCAAAATGGCGGCGCCCAGTTCCGTAACGTGCTTTCCGTACAAAATGGCGGCGCCCAGTTCCGTAACGTGTTTCCGTACAAAATGGCAGCGCCCATATACTCACGTGTTTCCGGCCCAAAATGGCGGCGCCCATATCGACTTACTCTTTTACTATGATGTGGCGGCACCCAGCCGGCTGGTCTTTTCGGAAATATCGCGGACCCTTGATGTCACGTCCTTCCTATCAAAAATGTCAGCCCCCATGAGGAGTGGTACGGCGACGCAGGGAAACACAGCGACGCAGGGGAGATCAGCTACGGGGGGGAGCGAAATGGATCAATTGTGCGGAGTGGCGGGCCCCCGCGGCGGGTCCTTAAATTGAGATTTGAAGTCGGGTCGTACTGACGACGCGGCGGCGCCGGGGAGGCGCGGCCGAGGGCCAGCATCAAGGCGGGCAAGCAGGCGCGATTATGTGAACGAGTGGGCCGACGCGGCAGGGCGATGACTCGGTGGGGGGGCCGGCCATAGTGGTGACGCGTATGGTGGGCGGGCCGGGGCCATGACGCTCCCAGGTGGGTGGGCAGTGCAATGACACGGTACGAGTGGGCGGGGCGGGCCCGTGACGCAAGCGGGGGGTGGGCGGGGCGATGACGCGCACGGGTGGGCGGGCCGGGCCCATGACGCAACCCGGTAGGCGGGCCGGCATGGCGCAGTCGGCAACAATGCGACCTCGGCTTGAGCAGAGGGTTACCGAAAGAGGGTACAGTAACGGAGGAGCACAGGGGAGCCGGTGCACACAGCTACAGGAAAAGGGATAGTGAAAGGGAACAAAATATGGTCACGGTGCAGGACAAAGGGAAAAGGAGAGGAAGGAAGAAAGAAATATACAGGCAGGCTGGGAGACAAGAAGCAGGATGGAACAGAGATACCTGAACTCAAAAACCCTCCTCCTCTGAAAACTGAAAAATCAACGAGAAAAAGCAGGCCTGCCGGGTCTGACAGGAACTCCCCCCGACCCCCTCCTACCCACCCCTGTCACCCGACAGCAGCGAGGAGGAAGGAGCAGGGCACGGTCTCGGGGGACTGCAATACCACGCTGTGCCCACAAGGTGGCAGCACCGCCAGGGCTCCGGCTCGGGGCACGGCTGCAGTACCGCGCTGTGCCCACAAGGCGGCAGCACTGCCGCTGAGCTCAGCCCGGGGCTGCGGCGCTTTGAGGACAGACAGACAGACAAGGGAGGCGGGGGGAAAATAATGAGATCCATCCCTTCAGGAAACCCCCTAAATGAATGCAACAAAATAAACCCCAGCCAAAACTAAAGAAACACTTCCTCTAACCAAATGAAAACAAACAAAACCCTTTAGAGATAGATATATATATATATATATATATATATATATATATATATATATATATATATATATATACACATCTACTGGTTATTATTTAATTTATATTTATATTTATATTCAGTCTACACATATCTTTATATATTCAATTAAATTTATATTCTAATATAATGCAAAATTTAGACAATATATTGTATTTAGTTTTTATTCTATATCTTTATACTACTAATATTTATTTTATGTATATCTTTCTATTTAACATGTTTGTATGTTTTTATTTTTAATATCATTCATTAAAAAGCTCTGCTTCTAACCAAATGGAAACCAAAAAACCACTTGATATTAAACTATATTCAAATATATTTTTCTACTTGAATTTTTCATATTTATATCTGTAATTTATAAATTTATGTTATGCATATACTATACGAGTATTTTCAATATTATTGTATTAAATACTACATAAATACTTTTCTGATTCTATACAGATTTATACTTACATATATTTATAGATGCATTTCTAATTTCATGTCTGTATTTTATTGTACATTTTTACATTTATCTATAGCTTATACCATTTATACTTCTATTATTTGGATATTTATCTGTTGCTAATATTATTTCTTCAACACCCTGCCCCTAACCAATTAAAAACCAATAAAACATTTATTTTAAACCATAGTTAAATCTTTTTATATTTCTAGTTTCATCTTTTACAACTTATATTTATACATTATGTATTTTGATAATATTTGCTTTATTTATACTATATGCTCTGTATTTTATACAGATGTGCAACTTCTTTGTTTATATTTTATATTTATACAAATATTTTTAAAATTTATTTTTCTATTGCATTCCCTAAATTTCATACTTATATTACCTATAAAAAAACCCTGCCTCTAAACAAATAAAAACCAATCAAATACTTCTTTTCAACGAGATTTAGGTCTTTTTTTTATATTGCTATTTTTCATGTATTCTACGGCCACCCCTTCCTGTCAATGTCCAGGCACCCATGGGTCCCTCTGGGGGAGGGCACCCAGCATGACCCCCCCCATTCCCCACTCACCTGTTCCTGCGCCGCAGCGTGGCTCCCTCTGCAAGGAACCTCCGGCTGCCCCAAAACACATTGGAGCCCCCCGAGTCTCCACCCCGTCCCCCCATCAGCCTTCTTTCCTCACCCCCAAAATGAAGGCACAGAACCGCTCCAGCTGCCCTGGACGGCAGCACGGCCCTTGATGGGAACCCTTCACACATGTACATGCCCACAAAAAGGGACCCTGCTGGCACAAGGAAGGGGGGGGCAGCCCACAGGAGGGCTCAAGTTCCTCCCCAGCCCCGCAGACAGAGAGGACACGAGGCAGAGAGTGGCAACAGAGAGGACACAGGAAAGAAAATGAAGATCAGGGTGCAGGATGAAATGGAGAAAAAAAAAATAAAAAACAAAACCACAAGAAAGGGATGCTAGATGGGCAGCACGAGAGAGGGATTAAAAAAGAACAGGGCAGCGAACGGGACACAAGGATCCCGGGGGAAACAATGGCACGGGGAGCACCACAGAGCCACAGGGAACAGAACGGGAACACGAGTGAGGCACGGAGAAGGACAGACAAAAGGACAGAGTCCCAAACACACAGCAAGGATGGAGGGACACAGAGACAAAAAGGGAAACCAGGACCGGGAGACAGGAATCGACCACGCCACGTGCTCGGGAGGGTAAAGACGGGCAAGGAGCGGCACGGGGACGGGGACAGAAAAGGCACGGCCAGCAGGACAGAGGCTCACCAAGAGAGCGTGCAGTCAGGGAGCAGCACTGGGCAGCAGTCAGACTGGGCAGGGCTCCTCTAGGACAAAAATATTTACACATAGGAGCCATTCCCTCCCTGGCATCTCATTTGTGTTTAACCTCCCCAAAACTGAATTCATATCACGAGCAATGTGCAGTCCTGGCTTCTCCCTGCCCAGGATTTGGACAGAGGACCTGGGCACAGCACCCACTAGTGAGTCAGTAGAACAAATCCCAGGTGACATTTCAAAGGTTCTCCTTCTGGCACTGCATGTTTGCAGATCTGGGCTGGCACGTTCGACTCCCTGCATGGCCACATTCAAGAACAACTGACCACATACGGCAGAGAATTCCCAAGAAAACTCACGTGCCATCAGTGAGCAGAAAATCCTTTGGGGTTTAGTTCCATCTCTGACCTGATCCCAGTGGTAGGAAGATGGGCTTTAGTCACACATCACAGCAGCAGTGATGGAGCGGGGCTTTTTTATTTTAAAATTTAATGAAAGGGAACAAAAATAAACCAGGTCTGATAGAAATGCCCTTTAAAGCCATTAAAGCTTTTTAAAGCCAAGGAGACCATCACGATGCCCGAGTTCAGTCTCCTATTCCTACTGGTTTTGGTATCAGCAAATCCATCAGGCTCTTTTCAGAACTAGTGCTTCATATCAACTAAACCTCTGGCTCCTCTTTATTTGCACTTACAGCCCCTTGCAGGAAGCTCTGCAGCCTTTTTTCCTCATCCTGCATTGGAGAGAGGAGGGATATTAGTGACACACATATGCACAAACAATCCTTCTGGCTCTTCAAACAGTTCAAAACGCCTGTAATAAAATTGATATCAAGTAATATTGAGTATCAGGCTGTTCAAGAAAAGGGAAAGTGGAACTTTCATGTCCCACTGAGTGATGCTGAATAAATATTTCCCCATGAGTTTGCACACAGTAATACCATTTTATTGACCAAACCAATGTAAGAATTTTTTGACCAAACAAGTTAGGTCTGTGTGAGAACAGCTCAGGAGGCTTTCAGGGCTCACAGTGATGATGGCAGAGCACAGAACGTTACAGATGAAGTGTTAGTTCCCCGAATTAACAGCCTGATGGAGCCAAATCATTTTGCAGGGACACATAAGAGCTTCTTCTCCTTTCAGAGTTTCCAAGTCACCCTGTAGCTTACCTCCTGAACCAGTGCACACCAATCTGATGTGGGTAAGTAACAGATCCAGCTCCCGAGCTCCAAGCCACACGGCCCCAATGGGAAAGCAAGTAAGGAATAGAAAAACAGCTGTGCAAGAAAGATGAGAGAAAAATCAGAAGAGATATTCTTCTATTTCCACACAGCAATACCGACCAAGCTGTCTATCTCCAGGACTAGCTTTTCAAACAGCTCCCTAACTCTTTTCCTAGATGGAAAAGGTCGAGTTCCCGGGCCCATGCCAAGCCAATGATCCTACACACCAGAAGGAACAAACCAGTTTCCTGTCAAATCAAACAGTTTGAAACCTGACCTGTCAGATACTCTCATGGACCAGCAATAGGGATCAGCATCCAGGCCCCCGTGGACTTGTTTTTTGAAGACTATTTTCCCTCTTGGAATTACAATTCTTTTATAGCTTTTGCTCCATTTTAGTCCTTGAAAAGCGAGTTCTGGGTGAATATTGTGCAGAGGGTCCAGAATGGCAGTGCTGCTTTATTTTTCCCAACAGTTCCTAGCTTGGTGTGCTGACAGACTATCCTGGAATTCAGAGGTCAAGCAGGGCGGCCTTTGGATCGCCCTTCACCTCTGCTCCCACTCTGTGCAAACACAACTTGTGCTGAGGTCACTGAACTCATCGCCTCAGCTTTTCCCTCCAAAAGATCCCCTCCCTCTTTCTCTGCAGGTGAACTCCGATCCACTCCTCACCTGCACTGCTCATCCAAGTGTCCATTCTGTTCCCCCGGTTACCCCAGCGAGGTCCATTTGCCTTTCTCCTGCCCCTCTCCAGCCCCAGGCCGCTCCTCTGCTCGCTCTCTCCCGTGGGCCTCATGCCGCACGGAGCCTCTCCTCCCTTCCTCGCTGGCTGCTGCCAGGGAAGGAGGACACAGAGTCCCGAGGGCTGAGCCCTGCCTGCTAGCCCTGGAGAGCCCTGGCTGCGCTCCCCAAGGCCCTCGCAGAAATTTCCCAGAGAAATTCTCTGCCGGGCTCCCTTCAACTCCCTCAGCAATCCCCTCAGAAATGCCTCCTCGCTCCCGTGGACAACCCCTCGGCATTTTCCTACACAAACACCTCTCGTGCCCCGTCTCAGTGACCCCGGGCTCTGCGGCTACATCCACAGCACGACCCGTGCCCGCTGCTCGTGCTTCACCCGACCACAATCAAGAGAAAATGTTGGCTGGGCTTTCAGAACTGGAAATGACTTGCAAGCAAAAGAAATCACCTTTTTTCCTTCTTTCTCCTGCTGGACTTGCCTCTGGGGATGCGTGCTGAGCTCTCGCTGCAGGGGACTGTCAGGCCTGAATGGCTGGGAGTTCGTCCTCTTCTCCCTGGGCAAGCAGAAATTGGCATTCATTACACCACAGAAATGCTTTCTGAAACCTTTCCCCTCTCCTGCCCTTGGCTGCTACATCTTCTCTCTCTGCCTTGGAATTGACAGCTGTATCCCTGATGTCATTTCCCCTGCCTGGCTTCTGTGCAGCTCCAAACTGGGACAACTTAGCCGGGACAGAGGTGAGACTTTTTAGCTGGATTTTTCTCCGACTTCTAACTACACCAAAACCTTCTCCAATTCCCCACTGAGAAGAGCACAAACTCACAGCCATTCCGGGCTGGCAGTCGCTGAGGGAGATCTGACACAGTATCAATAAATAAGTGACCTTTCCTGGGAGCAGCCATCACCCCAGTCCTCCAGCCTCGGCGAGCTGCTGCAGTCAATGGACCCAACTTCCAAGGCTTAACCTACATTTCTGTCAGCTCCTGTTAGAAAGATCCCAAACAGTAAATCATACTACAGAATTTTAAAATGGCACCAAGAATAACAGAGCCCAGGCCAAACCCAACCACCCCCATCGCTGCTCCACCCCGCTCTTGGCAGAAACAGTCGTATCCTTTAGAAATCCTCTCCTTTCCCTGCTACTCAGTCCTTCGCTGCCCATCCCCACAGAGGATTTACTCCACCTTTGGCTCCCCACAGCACCTCTCTCCCCAGCACAAATCCCACTTGGCACAGACACAGACGGAGCAGACCTAAGGCAATGGATCCAGCAGCAGCTGCGATTCCGAGCTCCCCGTTCCCCGCACAGCTCATCCATCCAAGCACTCCTGGCAATCTCACCTCAGCCCGGACTCTCTGTTCCTCAGAGGCAAACACGGCCTGATGGGGCACGGCTCTGGCACCCCATTTCCTCCGGCTCCTGCCGACCTGGAAAGCCACAGGGAAACGCAGTCCCCTGGACCTCACGTGCCTGGATACCAGCAGAGCTGCAGTTTCACCCAGATGCCATAGACACTTCATCCCAGCGGAGAGGAAAATGGGAGGTCAGGACCGGGAGCCCTCCAGTGCAGAGCCCTGGTGCTGAAGCCTCTTGGCTCTGGCTCCTCAAACACCACAGCTTTTGGCAAAGACGGGAGGAGTGGAACCGTTTCTCCGGTCCTGGAAGAGAAGAAGAGGAAAAGAAAATGAAGTCCCCTGCAGAAGTCAAAGGATCCCAGCTTTCACACTTCTGCTCTGATTGCTCACTGTGGGGCTTGATCCAAGACAGGTGACACCGATTCAAATATAAAAGTGCCCCTCTCCTGCATTCTTGCTCCTAACCCTTTCAGACATTACAAGGATGCTCGTTTTTCTTACTGCATTCTTTGCTCCATTTTAACAGAACCATTTTCATGCCAGACCCCACTTGTCACTCACTCAACCCTTCACCACTGGACTTTGCACAAAGGGACACCCAGGGTGCTGCATCACAAGAAATCCCAAAGAGAAACCCCTCCAAAACCTGACAGAGAAAGGTTTCAAGGCACTGCAGAACACAGACAGCTGTTCATGCCTTCTCAGGCCACACCAATCCTGTCCCATCCACCTGAGCTGTGCAGGTGAGCTGTGCAAAGCCTCCCCTTCCTCCTAGGCAATCGCTGTCTGAGGCCACAGATGTCCATCCTGTGCAGCACCTGGAAACAACTTGGGAAAGGCAAAATGAGAATGTTTTCTGTCAGAAAATGAGGAACAATGATAATAATAATCAGAACTTCTGGACAAATTTAGTAACATCATTTTCATATGATAAATACTGGCCATGCCCATCCTTCCAGCCCAGGTGAAAACAGGAAGGAGAACTACAGGAAAAGCACCGTCCCTTCTTTGGATGTCTTTCCTAAAGACTCTTCTGCACTGTATGCACTTTGTGTTCTTTAAATGAATGGATAGCTGCTAAAAAAATCTCAGGCCCATATTTTCTTGGCCACAGGCGGGACAAGGTGGGCTGCAGCTGCAGAGCCAGGGAGATGCAGGACCTTGGCACACCAGGGATAAGAGCAGGGGAAGCAGGGGGGAGAGCTGGACAAGTGAAGGAACAGGCATTTTGTTTACATTCATCCGTGCTGGGAACTTGGAAAACACGTGGTGCTGCGTGCATCCAGGACACAGTGCCCACGGTTTGGTTGTTTTCCCTCTGGTCATAATCCCTGCCTTCAGCCCCACTCCAAGGGAGCAGAGAATTCCTCCATGCTAAGGGTGAGTCTGGTCCCACACAAGGGATGGGTGCGGTAAAGGAGGGGAGCTGTTTACGGGAACTGACCGCAGAAATCAAACCCAACAAACACTGAAAGGGACTCTGTCGAGCTGCACCACCAAGTGCTGGCAGCAGGCAGAGGCGCGAGGCGCACGCAGGACCAACAAGTACCACTTCACTTGGTTTTCCTGCTTACCTGTATTGCAGTTCTGCTTCACTTCACAGCTGCTCTTCTGCCAAGGCCATTTCCATTTTCACAAGCCTGTGTCACGCGTGGTCAAGGCTGGAAATCCTCCCCTAGGATTTCCACGTCACATCTGGATTTGCCAGGAAGCATGCACACACACAGATGCCCGTTTCTGTGGCAGCTCAGTCAGAAATCACATAAGCCAGCAACTTGCTCCTCACTGCACCACTTGGAAATACATAAAAAAGCCAGAAGAAACAACAAGCAATCAACAACCCACAAATGACACAACTTAGTGCAGCTACATCCTTATATCCTTCGTGCCCAGTGATGGAGAGAAAGAAGGAGGAAAGCTGTTCTCCCAGTTCTCACAGTTCTGTACCAAGCAGCTGGAAACAGCCTACACTGCCCTCACCTGCAGCTGTGGCAGCTTCCCTCCTTCCTTCAGCCTCGCCCTGACTTGTGAGGGGCCAGAGGCACCACACCACCCAAAAGTATCAGCACTCACAGCCTCCGCCAGTACGGACGTCGTCATGGTCCGTCTTTGGCCAAAAAAACCTCGGGGATGGTTTTGCTTTCCTGACAGACTTGGCCAATCTCATTCCCATTTATCAAGGTAACGCACCTCTTGTCAGAGCCCCTCTGGAACAAGAACTCGAGAGAAGATTGGAGGGAAGAGTCCGAGAGCAAAATGAAATCCCACATATGCAATGAAGGCCTGCTTCTGGCAGGTTCCTTGTGGCTTTTGGGACACAAGAAAAGCCTTCAGACTATAAAAGCATACGTGAAAACCCCACACCTTCATGTTACAGACATAGAATTGCTTTGGGATTTGGCATTTCCTGCACCCACACAAACATACTAAAAGAATTAAGCGCGGAGTCCTGAAGCTCGGTTCTTCCAATCTTATTTTGGTGGTGTCACTTGACGTACCAAAATCCAAAGCAATAATTCATAAAAATGAAAAGCAGCTCCCATCCCCTCCCCTCCCCTCCCCATTCAGTTTTCCAGTTTAGGGCTCCTTTTAAGAACAAGTTAAAGAAAAGAAGAAAAGCCCAAGACCTACTATCAGCTAGTGTACCATCCCCCTGTTTTCCACAGATTCTCATTACACCTGATGGCTTCTCTAAGAAAATCAATTTGTACATGTAAAAACCCGTCGAGCAGGGGCAGGGGTTTCTGAGCCCGCACCTCGCAGGTGAAGGATCGGGGGAAGAGCGGCACGGAAGGATCCCAAAGTGCCCAAGAGAGGGTCAAGTTCACTGTCTCGGGGCAGCAGTTTTTGAAACCAAAGTGCTCTGCAGCTGCCCCAAGCCTGGAGTTCACAGAAACAAAATGAGCTCCCCCTCCTGCCTCATTTTCTGCCTTCTCTCATCAAGTGACAATCACATCATGCGAAAGATAAGAGACAAGATGCTAACACCAGTCCAGTGCCCCCAGGATGGCCCCTGGCACCAGGGTTCATTCCCCCCTCTGGCTGACAGAACTTAAACCCAGCTGTTCTGGGATTTAAGGAGAAAAGCCCAGCTTTGCCACTTGCTCTTCCACTCACTCCCACGTTTGCAGAGCGGGAAGATTGCTGGGTTCAGCACTGCATCTCAAAGCAACAGCCCTGGGAGTGCTGCTGGAACCCAGAACACCCTCCCCATTCCCAGACACCAACCGAACCGGTCAGCCTCACACTCCTCCAAAGGCAGAAAAACCACAAACCAGTAAAAAATGGCTATTTTACACAAAAATGGGACCCATTTCACGGGTCAAATATCCCACGCTGCGTCCCTGAGCGTTCCCAAAGCTTTGTGACAGGAAAGTGAAACTTCACACGTGAAGCACCATTTCCCATGGAACAACATCCTCCATAAAACTTGCCACATAAAAGCCCTGTGGAAACAGCACATCCCCTATGCCAACCGACTTACCTCAATCTCTGTGTTTGCTTTCCTTCAGATGCTCCTGGCAGACGGGTAAGGACAGGCTCTGCCTGTCCCCAGGGCACACCACTCACTTGATGCCTTTTTCCCTGGTCCTAGAAAGATGAGACAAACATGGTTAACCGATAAAAGGGATTGAACCGTGGTATTTAACAAGGATCCTCGGTGCAACAAGTGGTCAAGGAGGAATACACGAAATGCACACAGCCGGTGCACCGTGTGTACAACTGTACGGACCTTGCACGTCGGCACCACCGACCAAGATGGCCCAAAGAGAAGCTTCAGTGAGTGGCGTGACATCTCCCTATCTGAAAGTATTCCCCCCCAGGTGGGGCTTAATCCTGCTTTACAAAATACCCTCCCAAGGAGAGAACCTTGGTTTCTCAAGACAGTGTCAGGCTTTCCAGCCTCCAGCTGGGAGGCCTTTAGGATGCTTGATCTTCTTGCCTAGCAGAATACCAGGACTATGCTAATAGACCAGATTTAAACAATTACAAGGATGCATGCTAAGGATACATAAAAGGAATGTAAAGAGAAAAGGCAAAAAATCATCATGACATAGACTCCCAGCACGTACCACTGATAAAAACTCACCCAGTCCCTCACACTCCAAGCTCCAGCACCGCTTCCAACTGGGTGACTTGCACATCACAGGTTTCCCATCTGCTGTCACACCCGAACACCTTTGAGTCCTCAGGTATGGAGGGACTTGGAGCTCACACCTTGGAGCTTTAAAAGTTTTAGCTTTTGTATTTTTCAGAATCTCTGCTGCTTAGTGTGTAACTGTGAAACTTCATATTAGGTGTTAGTAAGTTCTCTTTACAGGATAGTTAGACAAAACAATTCCTTTCTAGCTAGACAATCAAGGACAAGCGATACCCAAAAAAGCAAAAGCAACGGTGAGGGAAAGGGAGCAAGCCAGGGGGCTGAGAGTTCATAGCCTGAGGCTGTGGCTGGATAATAAACCCCAATATGGAGATGAACCAAAACTTATAAAAGTGTAAAGACTTGTTACTGGCATCCATGTGGAATCTGACTTGGGTGTAGTCCTGGCCGGGATGTCGCACTGCCCCAAAGTGTATCCTTTCAATAAATACCTCTTTTATTCCTTTTACTCTGTCAAGTCTCTGCTCCAGGTCGGCCTTTCCAGGCAACAGAGCAAAAACATTCCCAGCAATAACAGCAAAGGAACTTTACTTCGGGATTGTCTTGCTAAATCCTGGGTCAAAAAACAGTGTCAAATTGTTTAGGGCACAAAACCAAAATTAAAGAAACCGACTCTGGGAAAGCCGGCCGCAGCCATCCCTAAAACTCCCTTTGGAATCTTCCTTTGGCTGAACCCTGAATACCTGCACCCCTGCTGACTGAAAAGCAAAACCAACACGAACGAGTCCCTTCCCTAACGAGGAAAATGCAGCAAAGATGCATACAACGGCACTGAATACAAATACCTGTGGGAAGGTCTCCCCTGAGCTTCCACGTTCCAGTCCAGCTTCTCCAGAAGATTAAAAGGTAAGCAGAAGATTTCTACAGAACTCACTGAATCCAATTTCTCTAAACATCTGCAAGCAGCATGGCTCCTGTGCCACAAGGACTTCTGTAATCATGTAATTAGAAAATATGTTACCATATGAAGGATAAGAAAGACGAATGAGCACACCAAGTAAAAAAAAAAAGTATACAAGCCAGTACTGTGCAAAGAACGGACGAGTGAGTTTGTGGTGGAGCAATCCCCCTCACTCGTGGCATTGAATAAACAAGTACATGCGCTGTAAGCCTTACACTGCGGAGTAGTGTATTCTCACCTAGTTTTCAGGCATCAACCCAGCATAACTCTGATTTACAGAGATGCTTCCCAAGGCCACTGTGTCCCCAGGCAAGGAGCACCAACCACCACACTCCACCAGAACCACAGAAAATTCTGGCCAAGAGTGAAAACTGACACAGAATATCCAAAAAGCACAACCTCCCTGTGAAAAAGGGTCAGAAAGAAAAACTACAATTAGGGCAGCCCCTTGCTTTTAACTCTGCACAGAGAAAGGAAAGGCTCTTCCATCCTGAGGCAAGCCCTGGGACACCAAAGAGCAGCAGCCCCCCTGCAGGCTCACCTGGGCCGGCGGAGCAGGAGAGCGGGGCTGTGCAGCCGGGAGGGCCGGGGCGGCGAGATGAGCCGGGGAAGCGGTCCTGGGTGGTGATGTGGAGCGGCAGCCCCGGATGATGATGCCGCGCGCCGGGTGGGCCGGGGAGATGATACTGCCGGGGGGGTCCGGGGTGCTGATGCGGCGGGGCCGGGGCGATGATGCTGCCGGGCGGCGCGGGGCGATGACGCGACATGGGTGGGCGGCAGCCCGGGCGATGACGCGAAGGAGTGGGCGGGCCAGGGCGATGACGCGACATGGGTGGGCGGCAGCCCGGGCGATGACGCGCATGGGTGGGCGGGCCCGGGCGATGACGCGGCACGGGTGGCGGGCGGACCGGCGCAGTCGCCACCGCTGCGAACTCGGGTGGAACGGAGGCTTGCCGAAAGAGGGTACAGTAAGTGACGAGCACTGGGCAGCAGGTGCACACAGCTACAGGCAAAGGGATAGTGAAAGGGAACAAAATATGGTCACGGTGCAGGACAAAGGGAAAAGGAGAGGAAGGAAGAAAGAAAGAGAAATATACAGGCAGGCTGAGAGACAAGAAGCAGGATGGAACAGAGCGACACCAGAACTCAAAAATGCTCCTCCTCAGAAAACTGAAAAATCAACAAGCAAAAGCAGGCCTGCCGGGTCTGACAGGAACTCCCCTCGACCCCGACCCCCCCCCCGCCCCGTCCCCCGACAGCAGCGAGGAGGAAGGAGCAGGGCACGGGATCGGGGCACGGCTGCAGTACCGCGCTGTGCCCACAAGGCGGCAGCACTGCCGCCGAGCTCAGCCCGGGGCTGAGGCACTTTGGGGACAGACAGACAGACAGACAAGGGATGGGGGGGATGAAACAACGAGATCCATCCCTTCAGGAAATCCCCCTGAATGAATGCACCAAAATAAACCCCAGCCAAAACGAAAGAAACACTTCCTCTAACCAAATGAAAACAAACAAAACCCTTTAGAGATAGATATATTGAGATATATACACATATGAATCTACTTGTTATTATTTATTTTATATTTATATTCATAGTCTACACATATCTTTATATATTCAATTTAATTTATATTCTAATATATTGCAAACTTTACACAATATATTGTTTTTGCTTTTTATTATATGTCTTTCTACTGCTACTATTTATGTATATCTATATCTTTATATTTAACATATTTGTATGTTTTTATTTTTAATATCATTCATTAAAAAGCTGTGCTTCTAACCAAATAGAAACCAAAAAAACACTTAATATTAAACTATATTCAAATATATTTTTCTAGTTGCATTTTTCATATTTATATCTGTAATTTATAAATTTATATTACGTATATGATATAATACACTATAAGAATATATTCAATATTATTTGTATTAAATACTACATAAATACTTTTCTGATTCTATACATATTTATACTTTCATATATTTATAAATGCATTTCTAATTTTATGTCTGTGTTTTATTGTACATTTGTACAATTTTCTATTGCTTATACCATTTGTCCTTATATTATTTGGATATTTATCTGTTGCTTATATTATTTCTTCAACACCCTGCCCCTAACCAATTAAAAACCAATAAAACATTTATTTTAAATAATAGTTAAATCTTGTTATATTTCTAGTTTCATCTTTCACAATGTAGATTTACACATTATATATTTTGATAATATTTGCTTTATTTATATTATATGCTCAGTATTTTATATAGATGTGTAACTTCTTTGTTTATATTTTATATTTATACAAATATTTTTTAAAATTATTTTTCTATTGTATTCCATACATTTTATACTTATATAACCTATATAAAACCCCTGCCTCTAACCAAATAAAAACCAATCAAATACTTCTTTTCAACGAGATTTAGGTCTTTTTTTTATATTGCTATTTTTCATGTATTCCACGGCCACCCCTCCCTGGGAATGTCCTGGCACCCGTGGGTCCCTCTGGGGGAGGGCACCCAGCACGGCCCCCCCCCCCCCCCCATTCCCCACTCCCCTGCTCCTGCGCCGCAGCGTGGCTCCCTCTGCCGGGGACCTCGGGCTGCCCCGAAACACATCAGAGCCCCCCGAGTCTCCACCCCGTCCCCCCCTCAGCCTTCTTCCCTCACCCCCAAAATGAAGGCACAGAACCGTTCCAACTACCCTGGATGGCAGAACGGCCCTTGATGGGAACCATTCCCACGGGTCCATGCCCCCAAAAAGGGACCCTGCTGGCACAAGGAAAGGGGGGGGGGGGGGGGGGGGGGCAGGGGGCAGCCCACAGGAAGGGTGAAGTTCCTCCCCAGCCCCGCTGACACAGAGGACACGAGGCAGAAAGAGAGAGTGGCAGCAGAGAGGACACGGGAAGAAAATGAAGATCGGGGTGCAGGATGAAATGGAAAAAGAAAATAAAAACAACAAAACAAACCAAACAAAAACAAAAAAAAAAAAAAAAAAAAAACAACAAAAAACAAAACAAAACAAAACAAAGGAAAACAAAAAACCAACAAAAAATACAACAACAAAACCCAACAAACAAAAACACGGTCAGCAAGACAGAGGCTCACCAAAGGGAGCATACAGTCAGGGAGCAGCACTGGGCAGCAGTCAGACTGGGCAGGGCTCCTTTAGGACAAAAATATTTACAGTTAAAAGCCACTCCCTCACTGGCATCTCGTTTTTATTTACCTCCCCACCACGACCCCGACCCAAAAACACGCCTGAATTCATATCATGAGGAATGTGCAGTCCTGGCTTCTGCCCGCCCAGGATTTGGACAGGGGACCTGGGCACAGCACACACCTGCGAGTCAGGTGAATAAATCCCGGTTTACACTTCAAGGGTTCTCCTTCTGGCACTGCATGTTTGCAGATCTGGGCTGGCACGTTCGATTCCCTGCATGGCCACATTCAAGAACAAGTGACCACATTTGGCAGAGAATTCCCAAGAAAACTCACTTGCCATCAGTGAGCAGAAAATCCTTTGGGGTTTAGTTCCATCTCTCACCTGTTCCCAGTGGAGGGAAGATGGGCTTTTGTCACACATCACAGCAGCAGTGATGGAGCGGGGCTTTTTTTCTTTTAATTAAATGAAGGGGTAATACAAATAAACCCAGTCTGATAGAAATACCTTTAAAAATTTGTCTGGCACACCAACATAAACATAAGGAATCATCAACCCCCAAAGAAAGCAGAGGCAGAAGTATCCGGCTCGAGGCCAGCAGGCACCTGTAACTTTGAACACCACAACACCACGCTCACTGGAAACAAACTGGGGCTTCAGTAACCTCCCCCTCACCGCAGTTTACTCTCAGCTCTGCTCCCCACCAAGATTCACACAAGTGAACGACATGGAGTTATTCCCTTTTGACCTTTCTTAGACACCTGTTAACGCACAGACCGGTTGGTACGTCAGGCAAGGTCTGATGGAAAAACAATCCTGCTTTTACACAGAACAGTCACTAAGACTGTAAGTCACTGAATGATTTTTCCTTTCACGATGATGTGAAGGGAGTCCCCCCTCTCTCTCATCTGAGTCCTGCTGAATAAATAGTACACTTAGGAAGAATGAAGCTGGGAAGAGATGAAAGATTAAACATTTTTTTCAAAGTACCTCTGCATCAACTAAGACCAGTTACAGACATCACACCTACCTGCTGCATGCTGCAGACAAATGATTGATTTTCCAAGGTGTACTTTGAAACCTACTGTATCCTGCTTTGGAATCTCTACCAAAACACTCAGAGTAGCTGTTCTGGATCCGGGAATTTTGAGGTAACTGTAAAAAAAAAAAAAAAAAAAAAAACAGACACAAGAGAACTGAAACGGTTTTCCCTCTGGGAATGACATTTCTTTTATACCTTTTGTTCCACTTCAGTCCTTGAAAGGCAGCTTCTGGGTAAATATCATGCAGAGGCCCAGTGTAGGAATCGGACTGACTGACATGCCAAGCCAGACCAGTGTTTTGGGTGAGGAGTTGGCCCATGGCCCCAGACCTTGGAGGGCATCTGTTTAAGTTTAGAATAGCTCCTAAGAAGGTTGTCAAAGGTTTTAAAAATTCTTTATGGCAAAGCTTTATAACCCTCATTTCCCATTGGTTGCCTCTATTCCCAGTTATGTCATCCCTTGTCTCCTCCCAGCTCTGGAAAGTTCTTGTATCCTTGTACCCCGCCCCCACTGGTTTATGTTCACTGCACTGTTCCACCCATCCTACCTTATCGGCCCCTGCCCTGTATTACTCCTTCCTTACACCACTTTTCCCTTTACCCACTGGATTCTCACCCTGGACCCACCTCTCATCATCCCTTATAAATACTCTGGATTTTCCCTCAGCCTTGTCTTCGACCCTGAACTCTTCCAGTGTATGCTCTCGCTGCAGGGGACTGTCAGGCCTGAATGGCTGGGAGTTCGTCCTCTTCTCCCTGGGCAAGCAGAAATTGGCATTCATTACACCACAGAAATGCTTTCTGAAACCTTTCCCCTCTCCTGCCCTTGGCTGCTACATCTTCTCTCTCTGCCTCGGAACTGACAGCTGTATCCCTGATGTCATTTCCCCTGCCTGGCTTCTGTGCAGCTCCAAACTGGGACAACTTAGCGGGGACAGAGGTGAGACTTTTTAGCTGGATTTTTCTCCAACTTCTAATTACACCAAAACCTTCTCCAATTCCCCACTGAGAAGAGCACAAACTCACAGCCATTCCGGGCTGAGGGAAATGTGACACAGTATCAATAAATAAGTAACCTTTCCTGGGAGCAGCCATCACCCCAGTCCTCCAGCCTCGGCGAGCTGCTGCAGTCAATGGACCCAACTTCCAAGGCTTAACCTACATTTCCGTCAGCTCTCGTTCGAAAGCTCCCGGACAGGAAATCACACGACAGAATTTTAAAATGGCACCAAGAATAACAGAGCCCAGGCCAAACCCAACCACCCCCATCGCTGCTCCACCCCGCTCTTGGCAGAAACAGTCGTATCCTTTAGAAATCCTCTCCTTTCCCTGCTACTCAGTCCTTCGCTGCCCATCCCCACAGAGGATTTACTCCACCTTTGGCTCCCCACAGCACCTCTCTCCCCAGCACAAATCCCACTTGGCACAGACACAGACGGAGCAGACCTAAGGCAATGGATCCAGCAGCAGCTGCGATTCCGAGCTCCCCGTTCCCCGCACAGCTAGCTCATCCATCCAAGCACTCCTGGCAATCTCACCTCAGCCCGGACTCTCTGTTCCTCAGAGGCAAACACGGCCTGATGGGGCACGGCTCTGGCACCCCATTTCCTCCGGCTCCTGCCGACCTGGAAAGCCACAGGGAAACGCAGTCTCCCGGAACCTCACGTCCCTGGATACCAGCAGAGCCGCAGTTTCACCCAGATCCCAGATTCCATAGACACTTCATCCCAGCGGGGAGGAAAAGGGGAACCCTGCGCGGTCAGGACCGGGAGCCCTCCAGTGCAGAGCCCTGGTGCTGAAGGCACCTTGGCTCTGGCTCCTCAAACACCACAGCTTTTGGCAAAGATGGGAGGAGTGGAACCGTTTCTCTGGTCCTGGAAGAGAAGAAGAGGAAAAGAAAATGAAGTCCCCCTGCAGAAGTCAAAGGATCCCAGCTTTCACACTTCTGCTCCGGACTGCTCGCTGTGGGGCTGCATCCCAGACAGGCGACGGCTGCAGTACCGCGCTGTGCCCACAAGGTGGCAGCACTGCCGCCGAGCTCAGCCCGGGGCTGCGGCGCTTTGGGGACGGACAGACAGACAGACAGACAAGGGATTGGGGGGGGGGGGGGAGGATGAAACAACGAGATCCATCCCTTCAGGAAATCCCCCTAAATGAATGCACCAAAATAAATCCCAGCCGAAACTAAAGAATGCCTTCCTCTAATGAAATGAAAACAAACAAAACCCTTTAGATATATATATATTGAGATATATATATATATGTATCTATTTGCTATTATTTATTTTATATATATATTCATAGTCTACACATATCTTTATATATTCAATTTAATTTATGTTCTAATATGGTGCAAAATATAGACAAGACATTGTTTTTACTTTTTATTATATATCTTTCTACTACTACTATTTATTTTATGTATATCTATATCTTGATATTTAACATATTTGTATGCTTTTATGTTTAATATCATTCGTTAAAAAGCTGTGCTTCTAACCATATGGAAACCAACAAACCACTTTGTTTTATACTATATTCAAATATATTTTTCTACGTGCATTTTTCATATTTATATCTGTAATTTGTACATTTATATTACGTACATATTATACTATAAGAATAGATTCAATATTAATTGTATTAAATACTACATAAATACTACATAAATACTTTTCTGATTCTATATAGATTTATACTTACATATATTTATAGATGCATTTCTAATTTCATGTCTGTATTTTATTGTACATTTGTATATTTATCTATGGCTTATACCATTTGTCCTTATTTTATTTGGATATTTATCTGTTGCTTATATTATTTCTTCAACACCCTGCCCCTAACCAATTAAAAACCAATAAAACATTTATTTTAAACCATAGTTAAATCTTTTTATATTTCTAGTTTCATCTTTTACAACTTATATTTATACATTATGTATTTTGATAATATTTGCTTTATTTATATTATATACTCTGTATTTTATTTATTATTTAGAGATGTGTAACTTCTGTGTTTATATTTTATATTTATACAAATGCTTTTAAAATTTATTTTTCTATTGCATTCCGTATATTTTAGACTTATATAACCTATATAAAACCCCTGGCTCTAACCAAATAAAAACCAATCAAATACTTCTTTTCAACGAGATTTAGGTCTTTTTTTTATATTGCTATTTTTCATGTATTCTACGGCCACCCCTCCCTGGGAATGTCCTGGCACCCGTGGGTCCCTCTGGGGGAGGGCACCCAGCACGGCCCCCCCCCCCCCCCCCCCATTCCCCACTCCCCTGCTCCTGCGCCGCAGCGTGGCTCCCTCTGCCGGGGACCTCGGGCTGCCCCGAAACACATCGGAGCCCCCCGAGTCTGCACCCCGTCCCCCCCTCAGCCTTCTTTCCTCACCCCCAAAATGAAGGCACAGAACCGCTCCAGCTGCCCTGGACGGCAGCACGGCCCTTGATGGGAACCCTTCCCACGGGTCCATGCCCCCAAAAAGGGACCCTGCTGGCACAAGGAAAAGGGGGGGGGGGGGGGGGGGGGAGGGGCAGCCCCCAGGAGGGCTGAAGTTCCTCCCCAGCCCCGCAGACACAGAGGACACGAGGCAGAGAGTGGCAGCAGAGAGGACACAGGAAAGAAAATGAAGATCGGGGTGCAGGATGAAATGGAGGAAAAAAAAATAGAAAACAAAACCACAAAAAAGGGATGCTAGATGGGCAGGACGAGAGAGGGATTAAAAAAGAACAGGGGCAGCGAAGGGGACACAAGGATCCCGGGGGAAACAATGGCACGGGGAGCACCACAGAGCCACAGGGAACAGAACGGGAACACGAGTGAGGCACGGAGAAGGACAGACAAAAAGACGGAGTCCCAAACACACAGCAAGGACGCAGGGACACAGAGACAAAAAGGGAAACCAGGACCGGGAGACAGGAATCGACCACGCCACGTGCTCGGGAGGGTAAAGACGGGCAAGGAGCGGCACGGGGACAGAAAAGGCACGGCCAGCAGGACAGAGGCTCACCAAGAGAGCGTGCAGTCAGGGAGCAGCACTGGGCAGCAGTCAGACTGGGCAGGGCTCCTCTAGGACAAAAATATTTACAGTTAGAACCCATTCCCTCCCTGGCATCTCATTTGTATTTAACCTCCCCAGAAGTGACTTCATATCACGAGCAATGTGCAGTCCTGGCTTCTGCCCGCCCAGGATTTGGACAGGGGACCTGGGCACAGCACACACACCTGTGAGTCAGTGGAACACATCCTAGGTGACACTTCAAGGGTTCTCCTTCTGGCACTGCATGTTTGCAGATCTGGGCTGGCACGTTCAACTCCCCTCATGGCCACATTCAAGAACAACTGACCACATATGGCAGAGAACTCCCAAGAAAACTCACGTGCCATCAGTGAGCAGAAAATCCTTTGGGGTTTAGTTCCATCTCTCACCTGTTCCCAGTGGAAGGAAGATGGGCTTTAGTCACACATCACAGCAGCAGTGATGGAGCGGGGCTTTTTTATTTTAAAATTTAATGAAAGGGAACAAAAATAAACCAGGTCTGATAGAAATGCCCTTTAAAGCCATTAAAGCTTTTTAAAGCCAAGGAGACCATCACGATGCCCGAGTTCAGTCTCCTATTCCTACTGGTTTTGGTATCAGCAAATCCATCAGGCTCTTTTCAGAAACAGTGATTCATATCAACTAAACCTCTGGCTCCTCTTTATTTGCACTTACAGCCCCTTGTAGGAAGCTCTGCAGCCCTTTTCCCCCCCATCCTGCATTGGAGAGAGGAGGGATATTAGTGACACACGTATGCACAAACAATCCTTCTGGCTCTTCAAAAAGTTCCAAACGCCTGTAATAAAATTGATATCAAGTAATATTGGGCCTCAGGCTGTTCAAGAAAAGGGAAAGTGGAGCTTTCATGTCCCACTGAGAGCTGTTGAATAAAATCTTCCCCATGAGCTTGCACACAGGAATAACATTTTTTGGACCAAACCAAAGTAAGAATTTTTTGACCAAACAACTTAGGTCTGTGTGAGCACACTTTTTCCTTTTATGCTGATGGGAACAGAGCCCCTCTGTCTCATCTGAATGCTGCTGAATAAAACGTACACCTAGGAAGAATGCAGGTGGGGAGGGATGAAAGAGTCAACTTGTTCCAAAGTACATCTAGCAGCACATAGGATAGAAGCACACACTACTGAAACACTGTATCCAGAATCACAGGAACAGCGGGCTCGGAATTCTCAGCAGCTGCTCCCTTTGGCTACTTCAAGGGCTCTCCCAGCCAGGGAACCCAGCCGGGGCACCCGGCTGGAAGGGGCACCTTTGCAACAAAATGCCATGGAAGCTTGCTCCAAACCAGCGCTGCAGCTGCTGCCACACGCAGAGGACACCGGGCTGCTGCCAGCTGCAAGGGTGGGGAGCTGGAATTGTGCCTGGGAATTCTCCCGTGCCCGCTCTCCCACCCCGCCCCGTCCTTCCGCCCCTCTCACCTCTCCGGCAGAGAGAGCAGCTGCCTCCTCCTGCGGGCTGCTCCCGGCTGCGGGCAGGGCGATGGCTCCGGGAGCTGGGCGACCGTTCTTCCTTCGTCGATGCGTTCCCCGGGCGGGAGCGGACCCGGGGGGCGAGGAGACGGGGCGCGGCGGGACGGGAGTCGCTCTCCGCGACGGCGGCCGTGGAAGGACCCCGGCAGAGAGAGGGGCGGAGCCGCCGCTGCCTGTGGGCGCCCGCCGGGCTCCCGCGCGTCCGCGGCGCCGCTGAGCCCACAGCCCGTGTGGGCACGATGGGAAACGCCGCGCAAAATCGCGCCGGGGGGGGGGATCGGCGTCGGCGTCGCGGGCAGGCAATGCAGTAGACACCCCGTGAGGGGTCCTCTTTTTCCCCGCCCCTTTTTTGCCGCCCTATGTAGAAGGTCGGGCGAGTGACGGTTGAGTCGCCATCTTGGGAAGGTCGAGACGCAATTTCCGCCCTCCCCTGCCGCCATCTTTGGTACTGGCAGAAGCCATTTCCGGTGCCTCCGCCATCTTTGTTTCGGGAGGTGAAAAAGAAGGCCCCCTACATTGGCGACTATTGAACTCGCCTGCCTGAATCCGGCCCCGAAACCGATCCCGCGTTCTCGGCGCGATTTTCCGTCGCCTTTTACGCGGCGCGGACGGGCGCGGACTGGTCAGCGGTGCTGGAAATGGCTCGTGGGACAGGCGGCGGGAGAGCGCGCGATCGGCGTCGGGGGTCGGATTCAGGCAGGCGACTTCAATAGACACCATTATCTGGGGCTTTACAGTTACCACAGCAACGGTGGCAACGCCACCGGAAGTGGCTTCTGCCAGGACCAAAGATGGCGCCAGGTAGGGCGGAAATTGCAGCGTGCCACTCCCAAGATGGCGACCTGGCCATCACTCACCCGACCTTCTACATAGGACGGCAAAGAAAAGGGCGGGAAAAGAAGGACACACCCCCCCCCCCCCCCCCCCCACACACACACACACCCCCCAGCGTATCTCTGCCGGGGCCCTATTGCGTCCGCCGTCCCGAGCGTCGCATCAGTTCCAGTGGAACGGCATCGTCACGTTGGGCCACCCGCCATCTTGAGAAGGTCACACGCCCCCACCGCCCTCCCGCAGCAGCGCCGAGGAGGAGCCCGTCGCCGCTTCGGGGCACGGCTGCAGTACCGCGCTGTGTCCACAAGGCGGCAGCACCTCCCGGGCTCCGGCTCCGGGCACGGCTGCAGTACCGATCTCTTCCCACAAGGCGGCAGCACTGCGGCCGAGCTCAGCCCGGGGCTGCGGCTCTTTGGGGACACGGGGCACACAGACAGAGAGACAGACAGACACACACAGACAGAGAGACAGACACACACACTGAGAGACAGACACACACACAGACACACACACACACACACACACACACACACAGAGACAAGGGGCCAAAAAACATCGAGGTCCCTCCCTTTAAAAAATCCTACTATAAACGAATGCCCCCCAAAAAACCCCGACCCAAACTAAAAAATCCCTGCCATGAACAAATTAAAAAAACCCCAAACCCATTAGATATATATATATATATGTGTATATATATATATATAGATATGTTTGTTAATAATTAATTTATATTCATAATCAATACCTATTTTTGGATATTGAATTTAATGTGTATTGGCATCAATTACAACATGGGTACAATATTATTTTTATTAAGAAATCTTTATATTACTAACATTTATATTTTATGTGTGTGTGTATATATGTATACACACACACACACACACACACACACACACGCACACACATTTATATATTCTATATCTTCACATTTTTATATCCTTTATGGAAAAGCCCGGCCTCTAACAAAACAGAAAATTAAAACCCCTTTATTTTAAAACTATATTTCAATTCATTTTTCTATTTATATTTGGCATACTTACGTGGAATTCATATATCCATATAGTCTACACATTATAAACCACTCAGTATACAATTTTATTTATATTAAATACTGCATCTACACTTCTATTTTTTTTCTATTTCATATTTAGATGTATACTTACACATATTCAAATTGGCATATTTCTATTTATAAATTGATGTCTGGATACATTTATATAGATTTACAAATAAATGTCATTATAAGATTAATTAGATGAAAATTACAATCTATCCATAGATTGATACTGTATCTTCATATTAGAATCTACTAGCAGTACAAATCTCTTTAGAAATCAATTTAAGAAATAGAAACATATAGAGGGTCTATTTGCATATTTATATTTTGGTTGATATTCTTTACAAAGAAACCCACCTCTAAGCAAATGAAACCATTGAAACATGGATTTTAAACTATGTTTTAATACTTTTATATTTCTGTTCTCCTATTTACAACTTGCGTTTACACATTATATATTTTCATTCTTTATATTATATACTGCATATTGGATAGAAATGTGTTACCCATCTCTGCAATTTATAGTCACACAAATATATTTATATTTTTTAATTGTTCTATACTTATATTTCTATTTCATATTTATATGTACACTTACACACATTGATATTTCCATAGTTACAAATCTATATGTCACTATATGATTAGTTCTAACAATATATTTTTAAAGAAATGTATTAATATTGGAATAGTCATTCTATTAGATTAAAATGGTAATGTAATCTATCAACATAATACATTGGTGTGTTATATCAATATTAAAGTTAGCATTTATTACTATTATTAATCCATTTATAGCTGTAATGAATACATAATTTCATGTATAAATAGATTATTATCTATTTCCATACTTATAGTTTTGTTCCTCTTATTTCTAAAAAACCCCCATCTCTAACCAAATAATACCAACGAAACATTGATTTTCACTCCATTTAAATACTTTTACATTTCTGTTCTCATATTTACAACTTACATTTCAACATGAGATGATATTTTCATTATCTATGTTATGTACTACAAAGGTACATTTTTTTGTTGTATTATTACAATATCTTTTCTATTTTATTTTTTTCTATTTATTTTTCTATCCTTTATGTTTCGTATTTCTATTAGCTATGTAAAACCCCAACTGCAGCCAAATACAAACCAATCCAACACTCCCTCTGAACCACACTCGGGTCCTTCCCCTGCTCCCCTTTCCCACGTCTTCTACGGCCACCCCTCCCTGGGAATGTCCTGGCACCCGTGGGTCCCTCTGGGGGAGGGCACCCAGCACGGCACCCCCCCCCCCCCCCCCCCCATTCCCCACTCCCCTGCTCCTGCGCCGCAGCGTGGCTCCCTCTGCCGGGGACCTCGGGCTGCCCCGAAACACATCGGAGCCCCCCGAGTCTCCACCCCGTCCCCCCCTCAGCCTTCTTTCCTCACCCCCAAAATGAAGGCACAGAACCGCTCCAGCTGCCCTGGACGGCAGCACGACCCTTGATGGGAACCCTTCCCACGGGTCCATGCCCCCTAAAAGGGACCCTGCTGGCACAAGGAAAGGGCGGGGGGGGGGCGGCAGCCCCCAGGAGGGCTCAAGTTCCTCCCCAGCCCCGCAGACACAGAGGACACGAGGCAGAGAGTGGCAGCAGAGAGGACACAGGAAAGAAAATGAAGATCGGGGTGCAGGATGAAATGGAGGGAAAAAAAATAGAAAATAAAACCACAAAAAAGGGATGCTAGATGGGCAGCACGAGAGAGGGATTAAAAAAGAACAGGAGCAGCGAAGGGGACACAAGGATCCCGGGGGAAACAATGGCACGGGGAGCACCACAGAGCCACAGGGAACAGAACGGGAACACGAGTGAGGCACGGAGAAGGACAGACAAAAAGACGGAGTCCCAAACACACAGCAAGGACGCAGGGACACAGAGACAAAAAGGGAAACCAGGACCGGGAGACAGGAATCGACCACGCCACGTGCTCGGGAGGGTAAAGACGGGCACGGAGCGGCACGGGGACAGAAAAGGCACGGCCAGCAGGACAGAGGCTCACCAAGAGAGCGTGCAGTCAGGGAGCAGCACTGGGCAGCAGTCCGACTGGGCAGGGCTCCTCTAGGACAAAAATATTTACAGTTAAAAGCCATTCCCTCCCTGGCACCTCATTTGTATTTAACCTCCCCAGAAGTGACTTCATATCACGAGCAATGTGCAGTCCTGGCTTCTCCCCGCCCAGGATTTGGACAGGGGACCTGGGCACAGCACCCACTTGTGAGTCAGTGGAACACATCCCAGGTGACACTTCAAGGGTTCTCCTTCTGGCACTGCATGTTTGCAGATCTGGGCTGGCACGTTCAACTCCCCTCATGGCCACATGCAAGAACAACTGACCACATTTGGCAGAGAATTCCCAAGAAAACTCACGTGCCATCAGTGAGCAGAAAATCCTTTGGGGTTTAGTTCCATCTCTCACCTGTTCCCAGTGGAGGGAAGATGGGCTTTAGTCACACATCACAGCCGCAGTGATGGAGCGGGGCTTTTTTATTCTAAAATGTAATGAAAGGTAATAAAAATAAACCAGGTCTGATAGAAATGCCTTTTAAAGCCATTAAAGCTTTTTAAAGCCAAGGAGACCATCACCATGCCTGAGCTCAGTCTCCTATTCCTACTGGTTTTGGTATCAGCAAATCCATCAGGCTCTTTTCAGAACTAGTGCTTCATATCAACTAAACCTCTGGCTCCTCTTTATTTACACTTACAGCCCCTTGCAGGAAGCTCTGCAGCCTTTTTTCCCCATCCTGCATTGGAGAGAGGAGGGATATTAGTGACACATGCATGCACAAACAATCCTTCTGGCTCTTCAAAAAGTTCAAAACGCCTGTAATAAAATTGATATCAAGTAATATTGAGTCTCAGGCTGTTCAAGAAAAGGGAAAGTGGAGCTTTCATGTCCCACTGAGTGATGCTGAATAAAATCTTCCCCGTGAGCTTGCACACAGTAATAACATTTTTTGGACCAAACCAAAGTAAGAATTTTTTGACCAAACAACTTAGGTCTGTGTGAGCACACTTTTTCCTTTTATGCTGATGGGAACAGAGATCCTTTCTCTCATCTGAGTGCTGCTGAATAAAACGTACACCTAGGAAGAAAGCAGGTGGGGAGAGATGAAAGAGTCAACTTGCTCCGAAGTACATCTAGCAGCACATAGGACAGAAGCACACACTACTGAAACACTGTATCCAGAACCACAGGAACAGCGGGCTCGGAATTCTCAGCAGCTGCTCCCTTTGGCTACTTCAAGGGCTCTCCCAGCCAGGGAACCCAGCCGGGGCACCCGGCTGGAAGGGGCACCTTTGCAACAAAATGCCATGGAAGCTTGCTCCAAACCAGCGCTGCAGCTGCTGCCACACGCTGAGGACACCGGGCTGCTGCCAGCTGCAAGGGTGGGGAGCTGGAATTGTGCCTGGGAATTCTCCCGTGCCCGCTCTCCCACCCCGCCCCGTCCTTCCGCCCCTCTCACCTCTCCGGCAGAGAGAGCAGCTGCCTCCTCCTGCGGGCTGCTCCCGGCTGCGGGCAGGGCGATGGCTCCGGGAGCTGGGCGACCGTTCTTCCTTCGTCGATGCGTTCCCCGGGCGGGAGCGGACCCGGGGGGCGCGGAGACGGGGCGCGGCGGGACGGGAGTCGCTCTCCGCGACGGCGGCCGTGGAAGGACCCCGGCAGAGAGAGGGGCGGAGCCGCCGCTGCCTGTGGGCGCCCGCCGGGCTCCCGCGCGTCCGCGGCGCCGCTGAGCCCACAGCCCGTGTGGGCACGATGGGAAACGCCGCGCAAAATCGCGCCGGGGGGGGGGATCGGCGTCGGCGTCGCGGGCAGGCAATGCAGTAGACACCCCGTGAGGGGTCCTCTTTTTCCCCGCCCCTTTTTTGCCGCCCTATGTAGAAGGTCGGGCGAGTGACGGTTGAGTCGCCATCTTGGGAAGGTCGAGACGCAATTTCCGCCCTCCCCTGCCGCCATCTTTGGTACTGGCAGAAGCCATTTCCGGTGCCTCCGCCATCTTTGTTTCGGGAGGTGAAAAAGAAGGCCCCCTACATTGGCGACTATTGAACTCGCCTGCCTGAATCCGGCCCCGAAACCGATCCCGCGTTCTCGGCGCGATTTTCCGTCGCCTTTTACGCGGCGCGGACGGGCGCGGACTGGTCAGCGGTGCTGGAAATGGCTCGTGGGACAGGCGGCGGGAGAGCGCGCGATCGGCGTCGGGGGTCGGATTCAGGCAGGCGACTTCAATAGACACCATTATCTGGGGCTTTACAGTTACCACAGCAACGGTGGCAACGCCACCGGAAGTGGCTTCTGCCAGGACCAAAGATGGCGCCAGGTAGGGCGGAAATTGCAGCGTGCCACTCCCAAGATGGCGACCTGGCCATCACTCACCCGACCTTCTACATAGGACGGCAAAGAAAAGGGCGGGAAAAGAAGGACACACCCCCCCCCCCCCCCCACACACACACACACCCCCCAGCGTATCTCTGCCGGGGCCCTATTGCGTCCGCCGTCCCGAGCGTCGCATCAGTTCCAGTGGAACGGCATCGTCACGTTGGGCCACCCGCCATCTTGAGAAGGTCACACGCCCCCACCGCCCTCCCGCAGCAGCGCCGAGGAGGAGCCCGTCGCCGCTTCGGGGCACGGCTGCAGTACCGCGCTGTGTCCACAAGGCGGCAGCACCTCCCGGGCTCCGGCTCCGGGCACGGCTGCAGTACCGATCTCTTCCCACAAGGCGGCAGCACTGCGGCCGAGCTCAGCCCGGGGCTGCGGCTCTTTGGGGACACGGGGCACACAGACAGAGAGACAGACAGACACACACAGACAGAGAGACAGACACACACACTGAGAGACAGACACACACACAGACACACACACACACACACACACACACACACACACACAGAGACAAGGGGCCAAAAAACATCGAGGTCCCTCCCTTTAAAAAATCCTACTATAAACGAATGCCCCCCAAAAAACCCTGACCCAAACTAAAAAATCCCTGCCATGAACAAATTAAAAAAACCCCAAACCCATTAGATATATATATATATATATATGTGTATATATATATATATAGATATGTTTGTTAATAATTAATTTATATTCATAATCAATACCTATTTTTGGATATTGAATTTAATGTGTATTGGCATCAATTACAACATGGGTACAATATTATTTTTATTAAGAAATCTTTATATTACTAACATTTATATTTTATGTGTGTGTGTATATATGTATACACACACACACACACACACACACACACACACACGCACACACATTTATATATTCTATATCTTCACATTTTTATATCCTTTATGGAAAAGCCCGGCCTCTAACAAAACAGAAAATTAAAACCCCTTTATTTTAAAACTATATTTCAATTCATTTTTCTATTTATATTTGGCATACTTACGTGGAATTCATATATCCATATAGTCTACACATTATAAACCACTCAGTATACAATTTTATTTATATTAAATACTGCATCTACACTTCTATTTTTTTTCTATTTCATATTTAGATGTATACTTACACATATTCAAATTGGCATATTTCTATTTATAAATTGATGTCTGGATACATTTATATAGATTTACAAATAAATGTCATTATAAGATTAATTAGATGAAAATTACAATCTATCCATAGATTGATACTGTATCTTCATATTAGAATCTACTAGCAGTACAAATCTCTTTAGAAATCAATTTAAGAAATAGAAACATATAGAGGGTCTATTTGCATATTTATATTTTGGTTGATATTCTTTACAAAGAAACCCACCTCTAAGCAAATGAAACCATTGAAACATGGATTTTAAACTATGTTTTAATACTTTTATATTTCTGTTCTCCTATTTACAACTTGCGTTTACACATTATATATTTTCATTCTTTATATTATATACTGCATATTGGATAGAAATGTGTTACCCATCTCTGCAATTTATAGTCACACAAATATATTTATATTTTTTAATTGTTCTATACTTATATTTCTATTTCATATTTATATGTACACTTACACACATTGATATTTCCATAGTTACAAATCTATATGTCACTATATGATTAGTTCTAACAATATATTTTTAAAGAAATGTATTAATATTGGAATAGTCATTCTATTAGATTAAAATGGTAATGTAATCTATCAACATAATACATTGGTGTGTTATATCAATATTAAAGTTAGCATTTATTACTATTATTAATCCATTTATAGCTGTAATGAATACATAATTTCATGTATAAATAGATTATTATCTATTTCCATACTTATAGTTTTGTTCCTCTTATTTCTAAAAAACCCCCATCTCTAACCAAATAATACCAACGAAACATTGATTTTCACTCCATTTAAATACTTTTACATTTCTGTTCTCATATTTACAACTTACATTTCAACATGAGATGATATTTTCATTATCTATGTTATGTACTACAAAGGTACATTTTTTTGTTGTATTATTACAATATCTTTTCTATTTTATTTTTTTCTATTTATTTTTCTATCCTTTATGTTTCGTATTTCTATTAGCTATGTAAAACCCCAACTGCAGCCAAATACAAACCAATCCAACACTCCCTCTGAACCACACTCGGGTCCTTCCCCTGCTCCCCTTTCCCACGTCTTCTACGGCCACCCCTCCCTGGGAATGTCCTGGCACCCGTGGGTCCCTCTGGGGGAGGGCACCCAGCACGGCCCCCCCCCCCCCCCCCCCCCATTCCCCACTCCCCTGCTCCTGCGCCGCAGCGTGGCTCCCTCTGCCGGGGACCTCGGGCTGCCCCGAAACACATCGGAGCCCCCCGAGTCTCCACCCCGTCCCCCCCTCAGCCTTCTTTCCTCACCCCCAAAATGAAGGCACAGAACCGCTCCAGCTGCCCTGGACGGCAGCACGACCCTTGATGGGAACCCTTCCCACGGGTCCATGCCCCCTAAAAGGGACCCTGCTGGCACAAGGAAAGGGCGGGGGGGGGGCGGCAGCCCCCAGGAGGGCTCAAGTTCCTCCCCAGCCCCGCAGACACAGAGGACACGAGGCAGAGAGTGGCAGCAGAGAGGACACAGGAAAGAAAATGAAGATCGGGGTGCAGGATGAAATGGAGGGAAAAAAAATAGAAAATAAAACCACAAAAAAGGGATGCTAGATGGGCAGCACGAGAGAGGGATTAAAAAAGAACAGGAGCAGCGAAGGGGACACAAGGATCCCGGGGGAAACAATGGCACGGGGAGCACCACAGAGCCACAGGGAACAGAACGGGAACACGAGTGAGGCACGGAGAAGGACAGACAAAAAGACGGAGTCCCAAACACACAGCAAGGACGCAGGGACACAGAGACAAAAAGGGAAACCAGGACCGGGAGACAGGAATCGACCACGCCACGTGCTCGGGAGGGTAAAGACGGGCACGGAGCGGCACGGGGACAGAAAAGGCACGGCCAGCAGGACAGAGGCTCACCAAGAGAGCGTGCAGTCAGGGAGCAGCACTGGGCAGCAGTCCGACTGGGCAGGGCTCCTCTAGGACAAAAATATTTACAGTTAAAAGCCATTCCCTCCCTGGCACCTCATTTGTATTTAACCTCCCCAGAAGTGACTTCATATCACGAGCAATGTGCAGTCCTGGCTTCTCCCCGCCCAGGATTTGGACAGGGGACCTGGGCACAGCACCCACTTGTGAGTCAGTGGAACACATCCCAGGTGACACTTCAAGGGTTCTCCTTCTGGCACTGCATGTTTGCAGATCTGGGCTGGCACGTTCAACTCCCCTCATGGCCACATGCAAGAACAACTGACCACATTTGGCAGAGAATTCCCAAGAAAACTCACGTGCCATCAGTGAGCAGAAAATCCTTTGGGGTTTAGTTCCATCTCTCACCTGTTCCCAGTGGAGGGAAGATGGGCTTTAGTCACACATCACAGCCGCAGTGATGGAGCGGGGCTTTTTTATTCTAAAATGTAATGAAAGGTAATAAAAATAAACCAGGTCTGATAGAAATGCCTTTTAAAGCCATTAAAGCTTTTTAAAGCCAAGGAGACCATCACCATGCCTGAGCTCAGTCTCCTATTCCTACTGGTTTTGGTATCAGCAAATCCATCAGGCTCTTTTCAGAACTAGTGCTTCATATCAACTAAACCTCTGGCTCCTCTTTATTTACACTTACAGCCCCTTGCAGGAAGCTCTGCAGCCTTTTTTCCCCATCCTGCATTGGAGAGAGGAGGGATATTAGTGACACATGCATGCACAAACAATCCTTCTGGCTCTTCAAAAAGTTCAAAACGCCTGTAATAAAATTGATATCAAGTAATATTGAGTCTCAGGCTGTTCAAGAAAAGGGAAAGTGGAGCTTTCATGTCCCACTGAGTGATGCTGAATAAAATCTTCCCCGTGAGCTTGCACACAGTAATAACATTTTTTGGACCAAACCAAAGTAAGAATTTTTTGACCAAACAACTTAGGTCTGTGTGAGCACACTTTTTCCTTTTATGCTGATGGGAACAGAGATCCTTTCTCTCATCTGAGTGCTGCTGAATAAAACGTACACCTAGGAAGAAAGCAGGTGGGGAGAGATGAAAGAGTCAACTTGCTCCGAAGTACATCTAGCAGCACATAGGACAGAAGCACACACTACTGAAACACTGTATCCAGAACCACAGGAACAGCGGGCTCGGAATTCTCAGCAGCTGCTCCCTTTGGCTACTTCAAGGGCTCTCCCAGCCAGGGAACCCAGCCGGGGCACCCGGCTGGAAGGGGCACCTTTGCAACAAAATGCCATGGAAGCTTGCTCCAAACCAGCGCTGCAGCTGCTGCCACACGCAGAGGACACCGGGCTGCTGCCAGCTGCAAGGGTGGGGAGCTGGAATTGTGCCTGGGAATTCTCCCGTGCCCGCTCTCCCACCCCGCCCCGTCCTTCCGCCCCTCTCACCTCTCCGGCAGAGAGAGCAGCTGCCTCCTCCTGCGGGCTGCTCCCGGCTGCGGGCAGGGCGATGGCTCCGGGAGCTGGGCGACCGTTCTTCCTTCGTCGATGCGTTCCCCGGGCGGGAGCGGACCCGGGGGGCGCGGAGACGGGGCGCGGCGGGACGGGAGTCGCTCTCCGCGACGGCGGCCGTGGAAGGACCCCGGCAGAGAGAGGGGCGGAGCCGCCGCTGCCTGTGGGCGCCCGCCGGGCTCCCGCGCGTCCGCGGCGCCGCTGAGCCCACAGCCCGTGTGGGCACGATGGGAAACGCCGCGCAAAATCGCGCCGGGGGGGGGGATCGGCGTCGGCGTCGCGGGCAGGCAATGCAGTAGACACCCCGTGAGGGGTCCTCTTTTTCCCCGCCCCTTTTTTGCCGCCCTATGTAGAAGGTCGGGCGAGTGACGGTTGAGTCGCCATCTTGGGAAGGTCGAGACGCAATTTCCGCCCTCCCCTGCCGCCATCTTTGGTACTGGCAGAAGCCATTTCCGGTGCCTCCGCCATCTTTGTTTCGGGAGGTGAAAAAGAAGGCCCCCTACATTGGCGACTATTGAACTCGCCTGCCTGAATCCGGCCCCGAAACCGATCCCGCGTTCTCGGCGCGATTTTCCGTCGCCTTTTACGCGGCGCGGACGGGCGCGGACTGGTCAGCGGTGCTGGAAATGGCTCGTGGGACAGGCGGCGGGAGAGCGCGCGATCGGCGTCGGGGGTCGGATTCAGGCAGGCGACTTCAATAGACACCATTATCTGGGGCTTTACAGTTACCACAGCAACGGTGGCAACGCCACCGGAAGTGGCTTCTGCCAGGACCAAAGATGGCGCCAGGTAGGGCGGAAATTGCAGCGTGCCACTCCCAAGATGGCGACCTGGCCATCACTCACCCGACCTTCTACATAGGACGGCAAAGAAAAGGGCGGGAAAAGAAGGACACACCCCCCCCCCCCCCCCACACACACACACACCCCCCAGCGTATCTCTGCCGGGGCCCTATTGCGTCCGCCGTCCCGAGCGTCGCATCAGTTCCAGTGGAACGGCATCGTCACGTTGGGCCACCCGCCATCTTGAGAAGGTCACACGCCCCCACCGCCCTCCCGCAGCAGCGCCGAGGAGGAGCCCGTCGCCGCTTCGGGGCACGGCTGCAGTACCGCGCTGTGTCCACAAGGCGGCAGCACCTCCCGGGCTCCGGCTCCGGGCACGGCTGCAGTACCGATCTCTTCCCACAAGGCGGCAGCACTGCGGCCGAGCTCAGCCCGGGGCTGCGGCTCTTTGGGGACACGGGGCACACAGACAGAGAGACAGACAGACACACACAGACAGAGAGACAGACACACACACTGAGAGACAGACACACACACAGACACACACACACACACACACACACACACACACACACACACAGAGACAAGGGGCCAAAAAACATCGAGGTCCCTCCCTTTAAAAAATCCTACTATAAACGAATGCCCCCCAAAAAACCCTGACCCAAACTAAAAAATCCCTGCCATGAACAAATTAAAAAAACCCCAAACCCATTAGATATATATATATATATATATGTGTATATATATATATATAGATATGTTTGTTAATAATTAATTTATATTCATAATCAATACCTATTTTTGGATATTGAATTTAATGTGTATTGGCATCAATTACAACATGGGTACAATATTATTTTTATTAAGAAATCTTTATATTACTAACATTTATATTTTATGTGTGTGTGTATATATGTATACACACACACACACACACACACACACACACGCACACACATTTATATATTCTATATCTTCACATTTTTATATCCTTTATGGAAAAGCCCGGCCTCTAACAAAACAGAAAATTAAAACCCCTTTATTTTAAAACTATATTTCAATTCATTTTTCTATTTATATTTGGCATACTTACGTGGAATTCATATATCCATATAGTCTACACATTATAAACCACTCAGTATACAATTTTATTTATATTAAATACTGCATCTACACTTCTATTTTTTTTCTATTTCATATTTAGATGTATACTTACACATATTCAAATTGGCATATTTCTATTTATAAATTGATGTCTGGATACATTTATATAGATTTACAAATAAATGTCATTATAAGATTAATTAGATGAAAATTACAATCTATCCATAGATTGATACTGTATCTTCATATTAGAATCTACTAGCAGTACAAATCTCTTTAGAAATCAATTTAAGAAATAGAAACATATAGAGGGTCTATTTGCATATTTATATTTTGGTTGATATTCTTTACAAAGAAACCCACCTCTAAGCAAATGAAACCATTGAAACATGGATTTTAAACTATGTTTTAATACTTTTATATTTCTGTTCTCCTATTTACAACTTGCGTTTACACATTATATATTTTCATTCTTTATATTATATACTGCATATTGGATAGAAATGTGTTACCCATCTCTGCAATTTATAGTCACACAAATATATTTATATTTTTTAATTGTTCTATACTTATATTTCTATTTCATATTTATATGTACACTTACACACATTGATATTTCCATAGTTACAAATCTATATGTCACTATATGATTAGTTCTAACAATATATTTTTAAAGAAATGTATTAATATTGGAATAGTCATTCTATTAGATTAAAATGGTAATGTAATCTATCAACATAATACATTGGTGTGTTATATCAATATTAAAGTTAGCATTTATTACTATTATTAATCCATTTATAGCTGTAATGAATACATAATTTCATGTATAAATAGATTATTATCTATTTCCATACTTATAGTTTTGTTCCTCTTATTTCTAAAAAACCCCCATCTCTAACCAAATAATACCAACGAAACATTGATTTTCACTCCATTTAAATACTTTTACATTTCTGTTCTCATATTTACAACTTACATTTCAACATGAGATGATATTTTCATTATCTATGTTATGTACTACAAAGGTACATTTTTTTGTTGTATTATTACAATATCTTTTCTATTTTATTTTTTTCTATTTATTTTTCTATCCTTTATGTTTCGTATTTCTATTAGCTATGTAAAACCCCAACTGCAGCCAAATACAAACCAATCCAACACTCCCTCTGAACCACACTCGGGTCCTTCCCCTGCTCCCCTTTCCCACGTCTTCTACGGCCACCCCTCCCTGGGAATGTCCTGGCACCCGTGGGTCCCTCTGGGGGAGGGCACCCAGCACGGCCCCCCCCCCCCCCCCCCCCATTCCCCACTCCCCTGCTCCTGCGCCGCAGCGTGGCTCCCTCTGCCGGGGACCTCGGGCTGCCCCGAAACACATCGGAGCCCCCCGAGTCTCCACCCCGTCCCCCCCTCAGCCTTCTTTCCTCACCCCCAAAATGAAGGCACAGAACCGCTCCAGCTGCCCTGGACGGCAGCACGACCCTTGATGGGAACCCTTCCCACGGGTCCATGCCCCCTAAAAGGGACCCTGCTGGCACAAGGAAAGGGCGGGGGGGGGGCGGCAGCCCCCAGGAGGGCTCAAGTTCCTCCCCAGCCCCGCAGACACAGAGGACACGAGGCAGAGAGTGGCAGCAGAGAGGACACAGGAAAGAAAATGAAGATCGGGGTGCAGGATGAAATGGAGGGAAAAAAAATAGAAAATAAAACCACAAAAAAGGGATGCTAGATGGGCAGCACGAGAGAGGGATTAAAAAAGAACAGGAGCAGCGAAGGGGACACAAGGATCCCGGGGGAAACAATGGCACGGGGAGCACCACAGAGCCACAGGGAACAGAACGGGAACACGAGTGAGGCACGGAGAAGGACAGACAAAAAGACGGAGTCCCAAACACACAGCAAGGACGCAGGGACACAGAGACAAAAAGGGAAACCAGGACCGGGAGACAGGAATCGACCACGCCACGTGCTCGGGAGGGTAAAGACGGGCACGGAGCGGCACGGGGACAGAAAAGGCACGGCCAGCAGGACAGAGGCTCACCAAGAGAGCGTGCAGTCAGGGAGCAGCACTGGGCAGCAGTCCGACTGGGCAGGGCTCCTCTAGGACAAAAATATTTACAGTTAAAAGCCATTCCCTCCCTGGCACCTCATTTGTATTTAACCTCCCCAGAAGTGACTTCATATCACGAGCAATGTGCAGTCCTGGCTTCTCCCCGCCCAGGATTTGGACAGGGGACCTGGGCACAGCACCCACTTGTGAGTCAGTGGAACACATCCCAGGTGACACTTCAAGGGTTCTCCTTCTGGCACTGCATGTTTGCAGATCTGGGCTGGCACGTTCAACTCCCCTCATGGCCACATGCAAGAACAACTGACCACATTTGGCAGAGAATTCCCAAGAAAACTCACGTGCCATCAGTGAGCAGAAAATCCTTTGGGGTTTAGTTCCATCTCTCACCTGTTCCCAGTGGAGGGAAGATGGGCTTTAGTCACACATCACAGCCGCAGTGATGGAGCGGGGCTTTTTTATTCTAAAATGTAATGAAAGGTAATAAAAATAAACCAGGTCTGATAGAAATGCCTTTTAAAGCCATTAAAGCTTTTTAAAGCCAAGGAGACCATCACCATGCCTGAGCTCAGTCTCCTATTCCTACTGGTTTTGGTATCAGCAAATCCATCAGGCTCTTTTCAGAACTAGTGCTTCATATCAACTAAACCTCTGGCTCCTCTTTATTTACACTTACAGCCCCTTGCAGGAAGCTCTGCAGCCTTTTTTCCCCATCCTGCATTGGAGAGAGGAGGGATATTAGTGACACATGCATGCACAAACAATCCTTCTGGCTCTTCAAAAAGTTCAAAACGCCTGTAATAAAATTGATATCAAGTAATATTGAGTCTCAGGCTGTTCAAGAAAAGGGAAAGTGGAGCTTTCATGTCCCACTGAGTGATGCTGAATAAAATCTTCCCCGTGAGCTTGCACACAGTAATAACATTTTTTGGACCAAACCAAAGTAAGAATTTTTTGACCAAACAACTTAGGTCTGTGTGAGCACACTTTTTCCTTTTATGCTGATGGGAACAGAGATCCTTTCTCTCATCTGAGTGCTGCTGAATAAAACGTACACCTAGGAAGAAAGCAGGTGGGGAGAGATGAAAGAGTCAACTTGCTCCGAAGTACATCTAGCAGCACATAGGACAGAAGCACACACTACTGAAACATTGTATCCAGAACCACAGGAACAGCGGGCTCGGAATTCTCAGCAGCTGCTCCCTTTGGCTACTTCAAGGGCTCTCCCAGCCAGGGAACCCAGCCGGGGCACCCGGCTGGAAGTGGCACCTTTGCAACAAAATGCCATGGAAGCTTGCTCCAAACCAGCGCTGCAGCTGCTGCCACACGCAGAGGACACCGGGCTGCTGCCAGCTGCAAGGGTGGGGAGCTGGAATTGTGCCTGGGAATTCTCCCGTGCCCGCTCTCCCACCCCGCCCCGTCCTTCCGCCCCTCTCACCTCTCCGGCAGAGAGAGCAGCTGCCTCCTCCTGCGGGCTGCTCCCGGCTGCGGGCAGGGCGATGGCTCCGGGAGCTGGGCGACCGCTCTTCCTTCGTCGATGCGTTCCCCGGGGGTGAGCGGAACCGGGGGGCGCGGAGACGGGGCGCGGCGGGACGGGAGTCGCTCTCCGCGACGGCGGCCGTGGAAGGACCCCGGCAGAGAGAGGGGCGGAGCCGCCGCTGCCTGTGGGCGCCCGCCGGGCTCCCGCGCGTCCGCGGCGCCGCTGAGCCCACAGCCCGTGTGGGCACGATGGGAAACGCCGCGCAAAATCGCGCCGGGGGGGGGGATCGGCGTCGGCGTCGCGGGCAGGCAATGCAGTAGACACCCCGTGAGGGGTCCTCTTTTTCCCCGCCCCTTTTTTGCCGCCCTATGTAGAAGGTCGGGCGAGTGACGGTTGAGTCGCCATCTTGGGAAGGTCGAGACGCAATTTCCGCCCTCCCCTGCCGCCATCTTTGGTACTGGCAGAAGCCATTTCCGGTGCCTCCGCCATCTTTGTTTCGGGAGGTGAAAAAGAAGGCCCCCTACATTGGCGACTATTGAACTCGCCTGCCTGAATCCGGCCCCGAAACCGATCCCGCGTTCTCGGCGCGATTTTCCGTCGCCTTTTACGCGGCGCGGACGGGCGCGGACTGGTCAGCGGTGCTGGAAATGGCTCGTGGGACAGGCGGCGGGAGAGCGCGCGATCGGCGTCGGGGGTCGGATTCAGGCAGGCGACTTCAATAGACACCATTATCTGGGGCTTTACAGTTACCACAGCAACGGTGGCAACGCCACCGGAAGTGGCTTCTGCCAGGACCAAAGATGGCGCCAGGTAGGGCGGAAATTGCAGCGTGCCACTCCCAAGATGGCGACCTGGCCATCACTCACCCGACCTTCTACATAGGACGGCAAAGAAAAGGGCGGGAAAAGAAGGACACACCCCCCCCCCCCCCACACACACACACACACCCCCCAGCGTATCTCTGCCGGGGCCCTATTGCGTCCGCCGTCCCGAGCGTCGCATCAGTTCCAGTGGAACGGCATCGTCACGTTGGGCCACCCGCCATCTTGAGAAGGTCACACGCCCCCACCACCCTCCCGCAGCAGCGCCGAGGAGGAGCCCGTCGCCGCTTCGGGGCACGGCTGCAGTACCGCGCTGTGTCCACAAGGCGGCAGCACCTCCCGGGCTCCGGCTCCGGGCACGGCTGCAGTACCGATCTCTTCCCACAAGGCGGCAGCACTGCGGCCGAGCTCAGCCCGGGGCTGCGGCTCTTTGGGGACACGGGGCACACAGACAGAGAGACAGACAGACACACACAGACAGAGAGACAGACAGACACACACAGACAGAGAGACAGACACACACACTGAGAGACAGACACACACACAGACACACACACACACAGAGACAAGGGGCCAAAAAACATCGAGGTCCCTCCCTTTAAAAAATCCTACTATAAACGAATGCCCCCCAAAAAACCCCGACCCAAACTAAAAAATCCCTGCCATGAACAAATTAAAAAAACCCCAAACCCATTAGATATATATATATATATATATATATGTGTATATATATATATATAGATATGTTTGTTAATAATTAATTTATATTCATAATCAATACCTATTTTTGGATATTGAATTTAATGTGTATTGGCATCAATTACAACATGGGTACAATATTATTTTTATTAAGAAATCTTTATATTACTAACATTTATATTTTATGTGTGTGTGTATATATGTATACACACACACACACACACACACACGCACGCACACACATTTATATATTCTATATCTTCACATTTTTATATCCTTTATGGAAAAGCCCGGCCTCTAACAAAACAGAAAATTAAAACCCCTTTATTTTAAAACTATATTTCAATTCATTTTTCTATTTATATTTGGCATACTTACGTGGAATTCATATATCCATATAGTCTACACATTATAAACCACTCAGTATACAATTTTATTTATATTAAATACTGCATCTACACTTCTATTTTTTTTCTATTTCATATTTAGATGTATACTTACACATATTCAAATTGGCATATTTCTATTTATAAATTGATGTCTGGATACATTTATTTAGATTTACAAATAAATGTCATTATAAGATTAATTAGATGAAAATTACAATCTATCCATAGATTGATACTGTATCTTCATATTAGAATCTACTAGCAGTACAAATCTCTTTAGAAATCAATTTAAGAAATAGAAACATATAGAGGGTCTATTTGCATATTTATATTTTGGTTGATATTCTTTACAAAGAAACCCACCTCTAAGCAAATGAAACCATTGAAACATGGATTTTAAACTATGTTTTAATACTTTTATATTTCTGTTCTCCTATTTACAACTTGCGTTTACACATTATATATTTTCATTCTTTATATTATATACTGCATATTGGATAGAAATGTGTTACCCATCTCTGCAATTTATAGTCACACAAATATATTTATATTTTTTAATTGTTCTATACTTATATTTCTATTTCATATTTATATGTACACTTACACACATTGATATTTCCATAGTTACAAATCTATATGTCACTATATGATTAGTTCTAACAATATATTTTTAAAGAAATGTATTAATATTGGAATAGTCATTCTATTAGATTAAAATGGTAATGTAATCTATCAACATAATACATTGGTGTGTTATATCAATATTAAAGTTAGCATTTATTACTATTATTAATCCATTTATAGCTGTAATGAATACATAATTTCATGTATAAATAGATTATTATCTATTTCCATACTTATAGTTTTGTTCCTCTTATTTCTAAAAAACCCCCATCTCTAACCAAATAATACCAACGAAACATTGATTTTCACTCCATTTAAATACTTTTACATTTCTGTTCTCATATTTACAACTTACATTTCAACATGAGATGATATTTTCATTATCTATGTTATGTACTACAAAGGTACATTTTTTTGTTGTATTATTACAATATCTTTTCTATTTTATTTTTTTCTATTTATTTTTCTATCCTTTATGTTTCGTATTTCTATTAGCTATGTAAAACCCCAACTGCAGCCAAATACAAACCAATCCAACACTCCCTCTGAACCACACTCGGGTCCTTCCCCTGCTCCCCTTTCCCACGTCTTCTACGGCCACCCCTCCCTGGGAATGTCCTGGCACCCGTGGGTCCCTCTGGGGGAGGGCACCCAGCACGGCCCCCCCCCCCCCCCCCCCCCCCATTCCCCACTCCCCTGCTCCTGCGCCGCAGCGTGGCTCCCTCTGCCGGGGACCTCGGGCTGCCCCGAAACACATCGGAGCCCCCCGAGTCTCCACCCCGTCCCCCCCTCAGCCTTCTTTCCTCACCCCCAAAATGAAGGCACAGAACCGCTCCAGCTGCCCTGGACGGCAGCACGACCCTTGATGGGAACCCTTCCCACGGGTCCATGCCCCCTAAAAGGGACCCTGCTGGCACAAGGAAAGGGCGGGGGGGGGGCGGCAGACCCCAGGAGGGCTCAAGTTCCTCCCCAGCCCCGCAGACACAGAGGACACGAGGCAGAGAGTGGCAGCAGAGAGGACACAGGAAAGAAAATGAAGATCGGGGTGCAGGATGAAATGGAGGGAAAAAAAATAGAAAATAAAACCACAAAAAAGGGATGCTAGATGGGCAGCACGAGAGAGGGATTAAAAAAGAACAGGAGCAGCGAAGGGGACACAAGGATCCCGGGGGAAACAATGGCACGGGGAGCACCACAGAGCCACAGGGAACAGAACGGGAACACGAGTGAGGCACGGAGAAGGACAGACAAAAAGACGGAGTCCCAAACACACAGCAAGGACGCAGGGACACAGAGACAAAAAGGGAAACCAGGACCGGGAGACAGGAATCGACCACGCCACGTGCTCGGGAGGGTAAAGACGGGCACGGAGCGGCACGGGGACAGAAAAGGCACGGCCAGCAGGACAGAGGCTCACCAAGAGAGCGTGCAGTCAGGGAGCAGCACTGGGCAGCAGTCCGACTGGGCAGGGCTCCTCTAGGACAAAAATATTTACAGTTAAAAGCCATTCCCTCCCTGGCACCTCATTTGTATTTAACCTCCCCAGAAGTGACTTCATATCACGAGCAATGTGCAGTCCTGGCTTCTCCCCGCCCAGGATTTGGACAGGGGACCTGGGCACAGCACCCACTTGTGAGTCAGTGGAACACATCCCAGGTGACACTTCAAGGGTTCTCCTTCTGGCACTGCATGTTTGCAGATCTGGGCTGGCACGTTCAACTCCCCTCATGGCCACATGCAAGAACGACTGACCACATTTGGCAGAGAATTCCCAAGAAAACTCACGTGCCATCAGTGAGCAGAAAATCCTTTGGGGTTTAGTTCCATCTCTCACCTGTTCCCAGTGGAGGGAAGATGGGCTTTAGTCACACATCACAGCCGCAGTGATGGAGCGGGGCTTTTTTATTCTAAAATGTAATGAAAGGTAATAAAAATAAACCAGGTCTGATAGAAATGCCTTTTAAAGCCATTAAAGCTTTTTAAAGCCAAGGAGACCATCACCATGCCTGAGCTCAGTCTCCTATTCCTACTGGTTTTGGTATCAGCAAATCCATCAGGCTCTTTTCAGAACTAGTGCTTCATATCAACTAAACCTCTGGCTCCTCTTTATTTACACTTACAGCCCCTTGCAGGAAGCTCTGCAGCCTTTTTTCCCCATCCTGCATTGGAGAGAGGAGGGATATTAGTGACACATGCATGCACAAACAATCCTTCTGGCTCTTCAAAAAGTTCAAAACGCCTGTAATAAAATTGATATCAAGTAATATTGAGTCTCAGGCTGTTCAAGAAAAGGGAAAGTGGAGCTTTCATGTCCCACTGAGTGATGCTGAATAAAATCTTCCCCGTGAGCTTGCACACAGTAATAACATTTTTTGGACCAAACCAAAGTAAGAATTTTTTGACCAAACAACTTAGGTCTGTGTGAGCACACTTTTTCCTTTTATGCTGATGGGAACAGAGATCCTTTCTCTCATCTGAGTGCTGCTGAATAAAACGTACACCTAGGAAGAAAGCAGGTGGGGAGAGATGAAAGAGTCAACTTGCTCCGAAGTACATCTAGCAGCACATAGGACAGAAGCACACACTACTGAAACATTGTATCCAGAACCACAGGAACAGCGGGCTCGGAATTCTCAGCAGCTGCTCCCTTTGGCTACTTCAAGGGCTCTCCCAGCCAGGGAACCCAGCCGGGGCACCCGGCTGGAAGTGGCACCTTTGCAACAAAATGCCATGGAAGCTTGCTCCAAACCAGCGCTGCAGCTGCTGCCACACGCAGAGGACACCGGGCTGCTGCCAGCTGCAAGGGTGGGGAGCTGGAATTGTGCCTGGGAATTCTCCCGTGCCCGCTCTCCCACCCCGCCCCGTCCTTCCGCCCCTCTCACCTCTCCGGCAGAGAGAGCAGCTGCCTCCTCCTGCGGGCTGCTCCCGGCTGCGGGCAGGGCGATGGCTCCGGGAGCTGGGCGACCGTTCTTCCTTCGTCGATGCGTTCCCCGGGCGGGAGCGGACCCGGGGGGCGCGGAGACGGGGCGCGGCGGGACGGGAGTCGCTCTCCGCGACGGCGGCCGTGGAAGGACCCCGGCAGAGAGAGGGGCGGAGCCGCCGCTGCCTGTGGGCGCCCGCCGGGCTCCCGCGCGTCCGCGGCGCCGCTGAGCCCACAGCCCGTGTGGGCACGATGGGAAACGCCGCGCAAAATCGCGCCGGGGGGGGGGATCGGCGTCGGCGTCGCGGGCAGGCAATGCAGTAGACACCCCGTGAGGGGTCCTCTTTTTCCCCGCCCCTTTTTTGCCGCCCTATGTAGAAGGTCGGGCGAGTGACGGTTGAGTCGCCATCTTGGGAAGGTCGAGACGCAATTTCCGCCCTCCCCTGCCGCCATCTTTGGTACTGGCAGAAGCCATTTCCGGTGCCTCCGCCATCTTTGTTTCGGGAGGTGAAAAAGAAGGCCCCCTACATTGGCGACTATTGAACTCGCCTGCCTGAATCCGGCCCCGAAACCGATCCCGCGTTCTCGGCGCGATTTTAAGTCGCCTTTTACGCGGCGCGGACGGGCGCGGACTGGTCAGCGGTGCTGGAAATGGCTCGTGGGACAGGCGGCGGGAGAGCGCGCGATCGGCGTCGGGGGTCGGATTCAGGCAGGCGACTTCAATAGACACCATTATCTGGGGCTTTACAGTTACCACAGCAACGGTGGCAACGCCACCGGAAGTGGCTTCTGCCAGGACCAAAGATGGCGCCAGGTAGGGCGGAAATTGCAGCGTGCCACTCCCAAGATGGCGACCTGGCCATCACTCACCCGACCTTCTACATAGGACGGCAAAGAAAAGGGCGGGAAAAGAAGGACACACCCCCCCCCCACACACACACACACACACACCCCCCAGCGTATCTCTGCCGGGGCCCTATTGCGTCCGCCGTCCCGAGCGTCGCATCAGTTCCAGTGGAACGGCATCGTCACGTTGGGCCACCCGCCATCTTGAGAAGGTCACACGCCCCCACCGCCCTCCCGCAGCAGCGCCGAGGAGGAGCCCGTCGCCGCTTCGGGGCACGGCTGCAGTACCGCGCTGTGTCCACAAGGCGGCAGCACCTCCCGGGCTCCGGCTCCGGGCACGGCTGCAGTACCGATCTCTTCCCACAAGGCGGCAGCACTGCGGCCGAGCTCAGCCCGGGGCTGCGGCTCTTTGGGGACACGGGGCACACAGACAGAGAGACAGACAGACACACACAGACAGAGAGACAGACAGACACACACAGACAGAGAGACAGACACACACACTGAGAGACAGACACACACACAGACACACACACAGACACACACACACACACACACACACACACACACACACACACAGAGACAAGGGGCCAAAAAACATCGAGGTCCCTCCCTTTAAAAAATCCTACTATAAACGAATGCCCCCCAAAAAACCCCGACCCAAACTAAAAAATCCCTGCCATGAACAAATTAAAAAAACCCCAAACCCATTAGATATATATATATATATATATGTGTATATATATATATATAGATATGTTTGTTAATAATTAATTTATATTCATAATCAATACCTATTTTTGGATATTGAATTTAATGTGTATTGGCATCAATTACAACATGGGTACAATATTATTTTTATTAAGAAATCTTTATATTACTAACATTTATATTTTATGTGTGTGTGTATATATGTATACACACACACACACACACACACACACACGCACACACATTTATATATTCTATATCTTCACATTTTTATATCCTTTATGGAAAAGCCCGGCCTCTAACAAAACAGAAAATTAAAACCCCTTTATTTTAAAACTATATTTCAATTCATTTTTCTATTTATATTTGGCATACTTACGTGGAATTCATATATCCATATAGTCTACACATTATAAACCACTCAGTATACAATTTTACTTATATTAAATACTGCATCTACACTTCTATTTTTTTTCTATTTCATATTTAGATGTATACTTACACATATTCAAATTGGCATATTTCTATTTATAAATTGATGTCTGGATACATTTATATAGATTTACAAATAAATGTCATTATAAGATTAATTAGATGAAAATTACAATCTATCCATAGATTGATACTGTATCTTCATATTAGAATCTACTAGCAGTACAAATCTCTTTAGAAATCAATTTAAGAAATAGAAACATATAGAGGGTCTATTTGCATATTTATATTTTGGTTGATATTCTTTACAAAGAAACCCACCTCTAAGCAAATGAAACCATTGAAACATGGATTTTAAACTATGTTTTAATACTTTTATATTTCTGTTCTCCTATTTACAACTTGCGTTTACACATTATATATTTTCATTCTTTATATTATATACTGCATATTGGATAGAAATGTGTTACCCATCTCTGCAATTTATAGTCACACAAATATATTTATATTTTTTAATTGTTCTATACTTATATTTCTATTTCATATTTATATGTACACTTACACACATTGATATTTCCATAGTTACAAATCTATATGTCACTATATGATTAGTTCTAACAATATATTTTTAAAGAAATGTATTAATATTGGAATAGTCATTCTATTAGATTAAAATGGTAATGTAATCTATCAACATAATACATTGGTGTGTTATATCAATATTAAAGTTAGCATTTATTACTATTATTAATCCATTTATAGCTGTAATGAATACATAATTTCATGTATAAATAGATTATTATCTATTTCCATACTTATAGTTTTGTTCCTCTTATTTCTAAAAAACCCCCATCTCTAACCAAATAATACCAACGAAACATTGATTTTCACTCCATTTAAATACTTTTACATTTCTGTTCTCATATTTACAACTTACATTTCAACATGAGATGATATTTTCATTATCTATGTTATGTACTACAAAGGTACATTTTTTTGTTGTATTATTACAATATCTTTTCTATTTTATTTTTTTCTATTTATTTTTCTATCCTTTATGTTTCGTATTTCTATTAGCTATGTAAAACCCCAACTGCAGCCAAATACAAACCAATCCAACACTCCCTCTGAACCACACTCGGGTCCTTCCCCTGCTCCCCTTTCCCACGTGTTCTACGGCCACCCCTCCGTGGGAATGTCCTGGCACCCGTGGGTCCCTCTGGGGGAGGGCACCCAGCACGGCCCCCCCCCCCCCCCCCCCCATTCCCCACTCCCCTGCTCCTGCGCCGCAGCGTGGCTCCCTCTGCCGGGGACCTCGGGCTGCCCCGAAACACATCGGAGCCCCCCGAGTCTCCACCCCGTCCCCCCCTCAGCCTTCTTTCCTCACCCCCAAAATGAAGGCACAGAACCGCTCCAGCTGCCCTGGACGGCAGCACGACCCTTGATGGGAACCCTTCCCACGGGTCCATGCCCCCTAAAAGGGACCCTGCTGGCACAAGGAAAGGGCGGGGGGGGGGCGGCAGACCCCAGGAGGGCTCAAGTTCCTCCCCAGCCCCGCAGACACAGAGGACACGAGGCAGAGAGTGGCAGCAGAGAGGACACAGGAAAGAAAATGAAGATCGGGGTGCAGGATGAAATGGAGGGAAAAAAAATAGAAAATAAAACCACAAAAAAGGGATGCTAGATGGGCAGCACGAGAGAGGGATTAAAAAAGAACAGGAGCAGCGAAGGGGACACAAGGATCCCGGGGGAAACAATGGCACGGGGAGCACCACAGAGCCACAGGGAACAGAACGGGAACACGAGTGAGGCACGGAGAAGGACAGACAAAAAGACGGAGTCCCAAACACACAGCAAGGACGCAGGGACACAGAGACAAAAAGGGAAACCAGGACCGGGAGACAGGAATCGACCACGCCACGTGCTCGGGAGGGTAAAGACGGGCACGGAGCGGCACGGGGACAGAAAAGGCACGGCCAGCAGGACAGAGGCTCACCAAGAGAGCGTGCAGTCAGGGAGCAGCACTGGGCAGCAGTCCGACTGGGCAGGGCTCCTCTAGGACAAAAATATTTACAGTTAAAAGCCATTCCCTCCCTGGCACCTCATTTGTATTTAACCTCCCCAGAAGTGACTTCATATCACGAGCAATGTGCAGTCCTGGCTTCTCCCCGCCCAGGATTTGGACAGGGGACCTGGGCACAGCACCCACTTGTGAGTCAGTGGAACACATCCCAGGTGACACTTCAAGGGTTCTCCTTCTGGCACTGCATGTTTGCAGATCTGGGCTGGCACGTTCAACTCCCCTCATGGCCACATGCAAGAACGACTGACCACATTTGGCAGAGAATTCCCAAGAAAACTCACGTGCCATCAGTGAGCAGAAAATCCTTTGGGGTTTAGTTCCATCTCTCACCTGTTCCCAGTGGAGGGAAGATGGGCTTTAGTCACACATCACAGCCGCAGTGATGGAGCGGGGCTTTTTTATTCTAAAATGTAATGAAAGGTAATAAAAATAAACCAGGTCTGATAGAAATGCCTTTTAAAGCCATTAAAGCTTTTTAAAGCCAAGGAGACCATCACCATGCCTGAGCTCAGTCTCCTATTCCTACTGGTTTTGGTATCAGCAAATCCATCAGGCTCTTTTCAGAACTAGTGCTTCATATCAACTAAACCTCTGGCTCCTCTTTATTTACACTTACAGCCCCTTGCAGGAAGCTCTGCAGCCTTTTTTCCCCATCTTGCATTGGAGAGAGGAGGGATATTAGTGACACATGCATGCACAAACAATCCTTCTGGCTCTTCAAAAAGTTCAAAACGCCTGTAATAAAATTGATATCAAGTAATATTGAGTCTCAGGCTGTTCAAGAAAAGGGAAAGTGGAGCTTTCATGTCCCACTGAGTGATGCTGAATAAAATCTTCCCCGTGAGCTTGCACACAGTAATAACATTTTTTGGACCAAACCAAAGTAAGAATTTTTTGACCAAACAACTTAGGTCTGTGTGAGCACACTTTTTCCTTTTATGCTGATGGGAACAGAGATCCTTTCTCTCATCTGAGTGCTGCTGAATAAAACGTACACCTAGGAAGAAAGCAGGTGGGGAGAGATGAAAGAGTCAACTTGCTCCGAAGTACATCTAGCAGCACATAGGACAGAAGCACACACTACTGAAACATTGTATCCAGAACCACAGGAACAGCGGGCTCGGAATTCTCAGCAGCTGCTCCCTTTGGCTACTTCAAGGGCTCTCCCAGCCAGGGAACCCAGCCGGGGCACCCGGCTGGAAGTGGCACCTTTGCAACAAAATGCCATGGAAGCTTGCTCCAAACCAGCGCTGCAGCTGCTGCCACACGCAGAGGACACCGGGCTGCTGCCAGCTGCAAGGGTGGGGAGCTGGAATTGTGCCTGGGAATTCTCCCGTCCCGCCCGCTCTCCCACCCCGCCCCGTCCTTCCGCCCCTCTCACCTCTCCGGCAGAGAGAGCAGCTGCCTCCTCCTGCGGGCTGCTCCCGGCTGCGGGGCAGGGCGATGGCTCCGGGAGCTGGGCGACCGTTCTTCCTTCGTCGATGCGTTCCCCGGGCGGGAGCGGACCCGGGGGGCGCGGAGACGGGGCGCGGCGGGACGGGAGTCGCTCTCCGCGACGGCGGCCGTGGAAGGACCCCGGCAGAGAGAGGGGCGGAGCCGCCGCTGCCTGTGGGCGCCCGCCGGGCTCCCGCGCGTCCGCGGCGCCGCTGAGCCCACAGCCCGTGTGGGCACGATGGGAAACGCCGCGCAAAATCGCGCCGGGGGGGGGGGATCGGCGTCGGCGTCGCGGGCAGGCAATGCAGTAGACACCCCGTGAGGGGTCCTCTTTTTCCCCGCCCCTTTTTTGCCGCCCTATGTAGAAGGTCGGGCGAGTGACGGTTGAGTCGCCATCTTGGGAAGGTCGAGACGCAATTTCCGCCCTCCCCTGCCGCCATCTTTGGTACTGGCAGAAGCCATTTCCGGTGCCTCCGCCATCTTTGTTTCGGGAGGTGAAAAAGAAGGCCCCCTACATTGGCGACTATTGAACTCGCCTGCCTGAATCCGGCCCCGAAACCGATCCCGCGTTCTCGGCGCGATTTTAAGTCGCCTTTTACGCGGCGCGGACGGGCGCGGACTGGTCAGCGGTGCTGGAAATGGCTCGTGGGACAGGCGGCGGGAGAGCGCGCGATCGGCGTCGGGGGTCGGATTCAGGCAGGCGACTTCAATAGACACCATTATCTGGGGCTTTACAGTTACCACAGCAACGGTGGCAACGCCACCGGAAGTGGCTTCTGCCAGGACCAAAGATGGCGCCAGGTAGGGCGGAAATTGCAGCGTGCCACTCCCAAGATGGCGACCTGGCCATCACTCACCCGACCTTCTACATAGGACGGCAAAGAAAAGGGCGGGAAAAGAAGGACACACCCCCCCCCCCCCACACACACACACACACACCCCCCAGCGTATCTCTGCCGGGGCCCTATTGCGTCCGCCGTCCCGAGCGTCGCATCAGTTCCAGTGGAACGGCATCGTCACGTTGGGCCACCCGCCATCTTGAGAAGGTCACACGCCCCCACCGCCCTCCCGCAGCAGCGCCGAGGAGGAGCCCGTCGCCGCTTCGGGGCACGGCTGCAGTACCGCGCTGTGTCCACAAGGCGGCAGCACCTCCCGGGCTCCGGCTCCGGGCACGGCTGCAGTACCGATCTCTTCCCACAAGGCGGCAGCACTGCGGCCGAGCTCAGCCCGGGGCTGCGGCTCTTTGGGGACACGGGGCACACAGACAGAGAGACAGACAGACACACACAGACAGAGAGACAGACAGACACACACAGACAGAGAGACAGACACACACACTGAGAGACAGACACACACACAGACACACACACAGACACACCACACACACACGACACACACACACACACACACACACAGAGACAAGGGGCCAAAAAACATCGAGGTCCCTCCCTTTAAAAAATCCTACTATAAACGAATGCCCCCCAAAAAACCCCGACCCAAACTAAAAAATCCCTGCCATGAACAAATTAAAAAAACCCCAAACCCATTAGATATATATATAATATATATATGTGTATATATATATATATAGATATGTTTGTTAATAATTAATTTATATTCATAATCAATACCTATTTTTGGATATTGAATTTAATGTGTATTGGCATCAATTACAACATGGGTACAATATTATTTTTATTAAGAAATCTTTATATTACTAACATTTATATTTTATGTGTGTGTGTATATATGTATACACACACACACACACACACACACACGCACACGCACACACATTTATATATTCTATATCTTCACATTTTTATATCCTTTATGGAAAAGCCCGGCCTCTAACAAAACAGAAAATTAAAACCCCTTTATTTTAAAACTATATTTCAATTCATTTTTCTATTTATATTTGGCATACTTACGTGGAATTCATATATCCATATAGTCTACACATTATAAACCACTCAGTATACAATTTTACTTATATTAAATACTGCATCTACACTTCTATTTTTTTTCTATTTCATATTTAGATGTATACTTACACATATTCAAATTGGCATATTTCTATTTATAAATTGATGTCTGGATACATTTATATAGATTTACAAATAAATGTCATTATAAGATTAATTAGATGAAAATTACAATCTATCCATAGATTGATACTGTATCTTCATATTAGAATCTACTAGCAGTACAAATCTCTTTAGAAATCAATTTAAGAAATAGAAACATATAGAGGGTCTATTTGCATATTTATATTTTGGTTGATATTCTTTACAAAGAAACCCACCTCTAAGCAAATGAAACCATTGAAACATGGATTTTAAACTATGTTTTAATACTTTTATATTTCTGTTCTCCTATTTACAACTTGCGTTTACACATTATATATTTTCATTCTTTATATTATATACTGCATATTGGATAGAAATGTGTTACCCATCTCTGCAATTTATAGTCACACAAATATATTTATATTTTTTAATTGTTCTATACTTATATTTCTATTTCATATTTATATGTACACTTACACACATTGATATTTCCATAGTTACAAATCTATATGTCACTATATGATTAGTTCTAACAATATATTTTTAAAGAAATGTATTAATATTGGAATAGTCATTCTATTAGATTAAAATGGTAATGTAATCTATCAACATAATACATTGGTGTGTTATATCAATATTAAAGTTAGCATTTATTACTATTATTAATCCATTTATAGCTGTAATGAATACATAATTTCATGTATAAATAGATTATTATCTATTTCCATACTTATAGTTTTGTTCCTCTTATTTCTAAAAAACCCCCATCTCTAACCAAATAATACCAACGAAACATTGATTTTCACTCCATTTAAATACTTTTACATTTCTGTTCTCATATTTACAACTTACATTTCAACATGAGATGATATTTTCATTATCTATGTTATGTACTACAAAGGTACATTTTTTTGTTGTATTATTACAATATCTTTTCTATTTTATTTTTTTCTATTTATTTTTCTATCCTTTATGTTTCGTATTTCTATTAGCTATGTAAAACCCCAACTGCAGCCAAATACAAACCAATCCAACACTCCCTCTGAACCACACCTCGGGTCCTTCCCCTGCTCCCCTTTCCCACGTGTTCTACGGCCACCCCTCCGTGGGAATGTCCTGGCACCCGTGGGTCCCTCTGGGGGAGGGCACCCAGCACGGGCCCCCCCCCCCCCCCCCCCCCCCCCCCCCCCCATTCCCCACTCCCTGCTCCTGCGCCGCAGCGTGGCTCCCTCTGCCGGGGACCTCGGGCTGCCCCGAAACACATCGGAGCCCCCCGAGTCTCCACCCCGTCCCCCCCCTCAGCCTTCTTTCCTCACCCCCAAAATGAAGGCACAGAACCGCTTCCAGCTGCCCTGGACGGCAGCACGACCCTTGATGGGAACCCTTCCCACGGGTCCATGCCCCCTAAAAGGGACCCTGCTGGCACAAGGAAAGGGCGGGGGGGGGGGCGGCAGACCCCAGGAGGCTCAAGTTCCCTCCCCAGCCCCGCAGACACAGAGGACACGAGGCAGAGAGTGGCAGCCAGAGAGGACACAGGAAAGAAAATGAAGATCGGGGTGCAGGATGAAATGGAGGGAAAAAAAATAGAAAATAAAACCACAAAAAAGGGATGCTAGATGGGCAAGCACGAGAGAAGGGATTAAAAAAGAACAGGAGCAGCGAAGGGACACAAGGATCCCGGGGGAAACAATGGCACGGGGAGCACCACAGAGCCACAGGGAACAGAACGGGAACACGAGTGAGGCACGGAGAAGGACAGACAAAAAGACGGAGTCCCAAACACACAGCAAGGACGCAGGGACACAGAGACAAAAAGGGAAACCAGGACCGGGAGACAGGAATCGACCCACGCCACGTGCTCGGGAGGGTAAAGACGGGGCACGGAGCGGCACGGGGACAGAAAAGGCACGGCCAGCAGGACAGAGGCTCACCAAGAGAGCGTGCAGTCAGGGAGCTAGCACTGGGCAGCAGTCCGACTGGGCAGGGCTCCTCTAGGACAAAAATATTTACAGTTAAAAGCCATTCCCTCCCTGGCACCTCATTTGTATTTAACCTCCCCAGAAGTGACTTCATATCACGAGCAATGTGCAGTCCTGGCTTCTCCCCGCCCAGGATTTGGACAGGGCAACCCTGGGGGCACAGCACCCACTTGTGAGTCAGTGGAACACATCCCAGGTGACACTTCAAGGGTTCTCCTTCTGGCACTGCATGTTTGCAGATCTGGGCTGGCACGTTCAACTCCCCTCATGGGCCACATGCAAGAACAACTGACCACATTTGCAGAGAATTCCAAGAAAACTCACGTGCCATCAGTGAGCAGAAAATCCTTTGGGGTTTAGTTCCATCTCTCACCTGTTCCCAGTGGAGGAAGATGGGCTTTAGTCACACATCACAGCCGCAGTGATGGAGCGGGGCTTTTTTATTCTAAAATGTAATGAAAGGTAATAAAAATAACCAGGTCTGATAGAAATGCCTTTTAAAGCCATTAAAGCTTTTTAAAGCCAAGGAGACCATCACCATGCCCTGAGCTCAGTCTCCTATTCCTACTGGTTTTGGTATCAAGCAAATCCATCAGGCTCTTTCAGACTAGTGCTTCATATCAACTAAACCTCTGGCTCTCTTTATTTACACTTACAGCCCCTTGCAGGAAGCTCTGCAGCCTTTTTTCCCCATCCTGCATTGGAGAGAGGAGGGATATTAGTGACACATGCATGCACAAACAATCCTTCTGGCTCTTCAAAAAGTTCAAAACGCCTGTAATTAAAATTGATATCAAGTAATATTGAGTCTCAGGCTGTTCAAGAAAAGGAAAGTGGCGCTTTCTCCCCGTGAGCTTGCACACAGTAATAACATTTTTTGGACCAAACCAAAGTAAGAATTTTTTGACCAAACAACTTAGGTCTGTGTGAGCACACTTTTTCCTTTTATGCTGATGGGAACAGAGATCCTTTCTCTCATCTGAGTGCTGCTGAATAAAACGTACACCTAGGAAGAAAGCAGGTGGGGAGAGATGAAAGAGTCAACTTGCTCCGAAGTACATCTAGCAGCACATAGGACAGAAGCACACACTACTGAAACATTGTATCCAGAACCACAGGAACAGCGGGCTCGGAATTCTCAGCAGCTGCTCCCTTTGGCTACTTCAAGGGCTCTCCCAGCCAGGGAACCCAGCCGGGGCACCCGGCTGGAAGTGGCACCTTTGCAACAAAATGCCATGGAAGCTTGCTCCAAACCAGCGCTGCAGCTGCTGCCACACGCAGAGGACACCGGGCTGCTGCCAGCTGCAAGGGTGGGGAGCTGGAATTGTGCCTGGGAATTCTCCCGTGCCCGCTCTCCCACCCCGCCCCGTCCTTCCGCCCCTCTCACCTCTCCGGCAGAGAGAGCAGCTGCCTCCTCCTGCGGGCTGCTCCCGGCTGCGGGCAGGGCGATGGCTCCGGGAGCTGGGCGACCGTTCTTCCTTCGTCGATGCGTTCCCCGGGCGGGAGCGGACCCGGGGGGCGCGGAGACGGGGCGCGGCGGGACGGGAGTCGCTCTCCGCGACGGCGGCCGTGGAAGGACCCCGGCAGAGAGAGGGGCGGAGCCGCCGCTGCCTGTGGGCGCCCGCCGGGCTCCCGCGCGTCCGCGGCGCCGCTGAGCCCACAGCCCGTGTGGGCACGATGGGAAACGCCGCGCAAAATCGCGCCGGGGGGGGGGATCGGCGTCGGCGTCGCGGGCAGGCAATGCAGTAGACACCCCGTGAGGGGTCCTCTTTTTCCCCGCCCCTTTTTTGCCGCCCTATGTAGAAGGTCGGGCGAGTGACGGTTGAGTCGCCATCTTGGGAAGGTCGAGACGCAATTTCCGCCCTCCCCTGCCGCCATCTTTGGTACTGGCAGAAGCCATTTCCGGTGCCTCCGCCATCTTTGTTTCGGGAGGTGAAAAAGAAGGCCCCCTACATTGGCGACTATTGAACTCGCCTGCCTGAATCCGGCCCCGAAACCGATCCCGCGTTCTCGGCGCGATTTTCCGTCGCCTTTTACGCGGCGCGGACGGGCGCGGACTGGTCAGCGGTGCTGGAAATGGCTCGTGGGACAGGCGGCGGGAGAGCGCGCGATCGGCGTCGGGGGTCGGATTCAGGCAGGCGACTTCAATAGACACCATTATCTGGGGCTTTACAGTTACCACAGCAACGGTGGCAACGCCACCGGAAGTGGCTTCTGCCAGGACCAAAGATGGCGCCAGGTAGGGCGGAAATTGCAGCGTGCCACTCCCAAGATGGCGACCTGGCCATCACTCACCCGACCTTCTACATAGGACGGCAAAGAAAAGGGCGGGAAAAGAAGGACACACCCCCCCCCACACACACACACACACACCCCCCAGCGTATCTCTGCCGGGGCCCTATTGCGTCCGCCGTCCCGAGCGTCGCATCAGTTCCAGTGGAACGGCATCGTCACGTTGGGCCACCCGCCATCTTGAGAAGGTCACACGCCCCCACCGTCACGTTGGGCCACCCGCCATCTTGAGAAGGTCACACGCCCCCACCGCCCTCCCGCAGCAGCGCCGAGGAGGAGCCCGTCGCCGCTTCGGGGCACGGCTGCAGTACCGCGCTGTGTCCACAAGGCGGCAGCACCTCCCGGGCTCCGGCTCCGGGCACGGCTGCAGTACCGATCTCTTCCCACAAGGCGGCAGCACTGCGGCCGAGCTCAGCCCGGGGCTGCGGCTCTTTGGGGACACGGGGCACACAGACAGAGAGACAGACAGACACACACAGACAGAGAGACAGACAGACACACACAGACAGAGAGACAGACACACACACTGAGAGACAGACACACACAGACACACACACACACACACACACACACACACACACACACACACACACACACACACAGAGACAAGGGGCCAAAAAACATCGAGGTCCCTCCCTTTAAAAAATCCTACTATAAACGAATGCCCCCCAAAAAACCCCGACCCAAACTAAAAAATCCCTGCCATGAACAAATTAAAAAAACCCCAAACCCATTAGATATATATATATATATATATGTGTATATATATATATATAGATATGTTTGTTAATAATTAATTTATATTCATAATCAATACCTATTTTTGGATATTGAATTTAATGTGTATTGGCATCAATTACAACATGGGTACAATATTATTTTTATTAAGAAATCTTTATATTACTAACATTTATATTTTATGTGTGTGTGTATATATGTATACACACACACACACACACACACACACGCACACGCACACACATTTATATATTCTATATCTTCACATTTTTATATCCTTTATGGAAAAGCCCGGCCTCTAACAAAACAGAAAATTAAAACCCCTTTATTTTAAAACTATATTTCAATTCATTTTTCTATTTATATTTGGCATACTTACGTGGAATTCATATATCCATATAGTCTACACATTATAAACCACTCAGTATACAATTTTACTTATATTAAATACTGCATCTACACTTCTATTTTTTTTCTATTTCATATTTAGATGTATACTTACACATATTCAAATTGGCATATTTCTATTTATAAATTGATGTCTGGATACATTTATATAGATTTACAAATAAATGTCATTATAAGATTAATTAGATGAAAATTACAATCTATCCATAGATTGATACTGTATCTTCATATTAGAATCTACTAGCAGTACAAATCTCTTTAGAAATCAATTTAAGAAATAGAAACATATAGAGGGTCTATTTGCATATTTATATTTTGGTTGATATTCTTTACAAAGAAACCCACCTCTAAGCAAATGAAACCATTGAAACATGGATTTTAAACTATGTTTTAATACTTTTATATTTCTGTTCTCCTATTTACAACTTGCGTTTACACATTATATATTTTCATTCTTTATATTATATACTGCATATTGGATAGAAATGTGTTACCCATCTCTGCAATTTATAGTCACACAAATATATTTATATTTTTTAATTGTTCTATACTTATATTTCTATTTCATATTTATATGTACACTTACACACATTGATATTTCCATAGTTACAAATCTATATGTCACTATATGATTAGTTCTAACAATATATTTTTAAAGAAATGTATTAATATTGGAATAGTCATTCTATTAGATTAAAATGGTAATGTAATCTATCAACATAATACATTGGTGTGTTATATCAATATTAAAGTTAGCATTTATTACTATTATTAATCCATTTATAGCTGTAATGAATACATAATTTCATGTATAAATAGATTATTATCTATTTCCATACTTATAGTTTTGTTCCTCTTATTTCTAAAAAACCCCCATCTCTAACCAAATAATACCAACGAAACATTGATTTTCACTCCATTTAAATACTTTTACATTTCTGTTCTCATATTTACAACTTACATTTCAACATGAGATGATATTTTCATTATCTATGTTATGTACTACAAAGGTACATTTTTTTGTTGTATTATTACAATATCTTTTCTATTTTATTTTTTTCTATTTATTTTTCTATCCTTTATGTTTCGTATTTCTATTAGCTATGTAAAACCCCAACTGCAGCCAAATACAAACCAATCCAACACTCCCTCTGAACCACACTCGGGTCCTTCCCCTGCTCCCCTTTCCCACGTCTTCTACGGCCACCCCTCCCTGGGAATGTCCTGGCACCCGTGGGTCCCTCTGGGGGAGGGCACCCAGCACGGCCCCCCCCCCCCCCCCCCCCCATTCCCCACTCCCCTGCTCCTGCGCCGCAGCGTGGCTCCCTCTGCCGGGGACCTCGGGCTGCCCCGAAACACATCGGAGCCCCCCGAGTCTCCACCCCGTCCCCCCCTCAGCCTTCTTTCCTCACCCCCAAAATGAAGGCACAGAACCGCTCCAGCTGCCCTGGACGGCAGCACGACCCTTGATGGGAACCCTTCCCACGGGTCCATGCCCCCAAAAAGGGACCCTGCTGGCACAAGGAAAGGGCGGGGGGGGGGCGGCAGCCCCCAGGAGGGCTCAAGTTCCTCCCCAGCCCCGCAGACACAGAGGACACGAGGCAGAGAGTGGCAGCAGAGAGGACACAGGAAAGAAAATGAAGATCGGGGTGCAGGATGAAATGGAGGGAAAAAAAATAGAAAATAAAACCACAAAAAAGGGATGCTAGATGGGCAGCACGAGAGAGGGATTAAAAAAGAACAGGAGCAGCGAAGGGGACACAAGGATCCCGGGGGAAACAATGGCACGGGGAGCACCACAGAGCCACAGGGAACAGAACGGGAACACGAGTGAGGCACGGAGAAGGACAGACAAAAAGACGGAGTCCCAAACACACAGCAAGGACGCAGGGACACAGAGACAAAAAGGGAAACCAGGACCGGGAGACAGGAATCGACCACGCCACGTGCTCGGGAGGGTAAAGACGGGCACGGAGCGGCACGGGGACAGAAAAGGCACGGCCAGCAGGACAGAGGCTCACCAAGAGAGCGTGCAGTCAGGGAGCAGCACTGGGCAGCAGTCCGACTGGGCAGGGCTCCTCTAGGACAAAAATATTTACAGTTAGAAGCCATTCCCTCCCTGGCACCTCATTTGTATTTAACCTCCCCAGAAGTGACTTCATATCACGAGCAATGTGCAGTCCTGGCTTCTCCCCGCCCAGGATTTGGACAGGGGACCTGGGCACAGCACCCACTTGTGAGTCAGTGGAACACATCCCAGGTGACACTTCAAGGGTTCTCCTTCTGGCACTGCATGTTTGCAGATCTGGGCTGGCACGTTCAACTCCCCTCATGGCCACATGCAAGAACAACTGACCACATTTGGCAGAGAATTCCCAAGAAAACTCACGTGCCATCAGTGAGCAGAAAATCCTTTGGGGTTTAGTTCCATCTCTCACCTGTTCCCAGTGGAGGGAAGATGGGCTTTAGTCACACATCACAGCCGCAGTGATGGAGCGGGGCTTTTTTATTCTAAAATGTAATGAAAGGTAATAAAAATAAACCAGGTCTGATAGAAATGCCTTTTAAAGCCACTAAAGCTTTTTAAAGCCAAGGAGACCATCACCATGCCTGAGCTCAGTCTCCTATTCCTACTGGTTTTGGTATCAGCAAATCCATCAGGCTCTTTTCAGAACTAGTGCTTCATATCAACTAAACCTCTGGCTCCTCTTTATTTACACTTACAGCCCCTTGCAGGAAGCTCTGCAGCCTTTTTTCCCCATCCTGCATTGGAGAGAGGAGGGATATTAGTGACACATGCATGCACAAACAATCCTTCTGGCTCTTCAAAAAGTTCAAAACGCCTGTAATAAAATTGATATCAAGTAATATTGAGTCTCAGGCTGTTCAAGAAAAGGGAAAGTGGAGCTTTCATGTCCCACTGAGTGATGCTGAATAAAATCTTCCCCGTGAGCTTGCACACAGTAATAACATTTTTTGGACCAAACCAAAGTAAGAATTTTTTGACCAAACAACTTAGGTCTGTGTGAGCACACTTTTTCCTTTTATGCTGATGGGAACAGAGATCCTTTCTCTCATCTGAGTGCTGCTGAATAAAACGTACACCTAGGAAGAAAGCAGGTGGGGAGAGATGAAAGAGTCAACTTGCTCCGAAGTACATCTAGCAGCACATAGGACAGAAGCACACACTACTGAAACATTGTATCCAGAACCACAGGAACAGCGGGCTCGGAATTCTCAGCAGCTGCTCCCTTTGGCTACTTCAAGGGCTCTCCCAGCCAGGGAACCCAGCCGGGGCACCCGGCTGGAAGGGGCACCTTTGCAACAAAATGCCATGGAAGCTTGCTCCAAACCAGCGCTGCAGCTGCTGCCACACGCAGAGGACACCGGGCTGCTGCCAGCTGCAAGGGTGGGGAGCTGGAATTGTGCCTGGGAATTCTCCCGTGCCCGCTCTCCCACCCCGCCCCGTCCTTCCGCCCCTCTCACCTCTCCGGCAGAGAGAGCAGCTGCCTCCTCCTGCGGGCTGCTCCCGGCTGCGGGCAGGGCGATGGCTCCGGGAGCTGGGCGACCGTTCTTCCTTCGTCGATGCGTTCCCCGGGCGGGAGCGGACCCGGGGGGCGCGGAGACGGGGCGCGGCGGGACGGGAGTCGCTCTCCGCGACGGCGGCCGTGGAAGGACCCCGGCAGAGAGAGGGGCGGAGCCGCCGCTGCCTGTGGGCGCCCGCCGGGCTCCCGCGCGTCCGCGGCGCCGCTGAGCCCACAGCCCGTGTGGGCACGATGGGAAACGCCGCGCAAAATCGCGCCGGGGGGGGGGATCGGCGTCGGCGTCGCGGGCAGGCAATGCAGTAGACACCCCGTGAGGGGTCCTCTTTTTCCCCGCCCCTTTTTTGCCGCCCTATGTAGAAGGTCGGGCGAGTGACGGTTGAGTCGCCATCTTGGGAAGGTCGAGACGCAATTTCCGCCCTCCCCTGCCGCCATCTTTGGTACTGGCAGAAGCCATTTCCGGTGCCTCCGCCATCTTTGTTTCGGGAGGTGAAAAAGAAGGCCCCCTACATTGGCGACTATTGAACTCGCCTGCCTGAATCCGGCCCCGAAACCGATCCCGCGTTCTCGGCGCGATTTTCCGTCGCCTTTTACGCGGCGCGGACGGGCGCGGACTGGTCAGCGGTGCTGGAAATGGCTCGTGGGACAGGCGGCGGGAGAGCGCGCGATCGGCGTCGGGGGTCGGATTCAGGCAGGCGACTTCAATAGACACCATTATCTGGGGCTTTACAGTTACCACAGCAACGGTGGCAACGCCACCGGAAGTGGCTTCTGCCAGGACCAAAGATGGCGCCAGGTAGGGCGGAAATTGCAGCGTGCCACTCCCAAGATGGCGACCTGGCCATCACTCACCCGACCTTCTACATAGGACGGCAAAGAAAAGGGCGGGAAAAGAAGGACACACCCCCCCCCCCCCACACACACACACACACCCCCCAGCGTATCTCTGCCGGGGCCCTATTGCGTCCGCCGTCCCGAGCGTCGCATCAGTTCCAGTGGAACGGCATCGTCACGTTGGGCCACCCGCCATCTTGAGAAGGTCACACGCCCCCACCGTCACGTTGGGCCACCCGCCATCTTGAGAAGGTCACACGCCCCCACCGCCCTCCCGCAGCAGCGCCGAGGAGGAGCCCGTCGCCGCTTCGGGGCACGGCTGCAGTACCGCGCTGTGTCCACAAGGCGGCAGCACCGCCCGGGCTCCGGCTCCGGGCACGGCTGCAGTACCGATCTCTTCCCACAAGGCGGCAGCACTGCGGCCGAGCTCAGCCCGGGGCTGCGGCTCTTTGGGGACACGGGGCACACAGACAGAGAGACAGACAGACACACACAGACAGAGAGACAGACAGACACACACAGACAGAGAGACAGACACACACACTGAGAGACAGACACACACACAGACACACACACACACACACACACACACACACACACACACACACACAGAGACAAGGGGCCAAAAAACATCGAGGTCCCTCCCTTTAAAAAATCCTACTATAAACGAATGCCCCCCAAAAAACCCCGACCCAAACTAAAAAATCCCTGCCATGAACAAATTAAAAAAACCCCAAACCCATTAGATATATATATATATATATATGTGTATATATATATATATAGATATGTTTGTTAATAATTAATTTATATTCATAATCAATACCTATTTTTGGATATTGAATTTAATGTGTATTGGCATCAATTACAACATGGGTACAATATTATTTTTATTAAGAAATCTTTATATTACTAACATTTATATTTTATGTGTGTGTGTATATATGTATACACACACACACACACACACACACACGCACACGCACACACATTTATATATTCTATATCTTCACATTTTTATATCCTTTATGGAAAAGCCCGGCCTCTAACAAAACAGAAAATTAAAACCCCTTTATTTTAAAACTATATTTCAATTCATTTTTCTATTTATATTTGGCATACTTACGTGGAATTCATATATCCATATAGTCTACACATTATAAACCACTCAGTATACAATTTTATTTATATTAAATACTGCATCTACACTTCTATTTTTTTTCTATTTCATATTTAGATGTATACTTACACATATTCAAATTGGCATATTTCTATTTATAAATTGATGTCTGGATACATTTATATAGATTTACAAATAAATGTCATTATAAGATTAATTAGATGAAAATTACAATCTATCCATAGATTGATACTGTATCTTCATATTAGAATCTACTAGCAGTACAAATCTCTTTAGAAATCAATTTAAGAAATAGAAACATATAGAGGGTCTATTTGCATATTTATATTTTGGTTGATATTCTTTACAAAGAAACCCACCTCTAAGCAAATGAAACCATTGAAACATGGATTTTAAACTATGTTTTAATACTTTTATATTTCTGTTCTCCTATTTACAACTTGCGTTTACACATTATATATTTTCATTTTTTATATTATATACTGCATATTGGATAGAAATGTGTTACCCATCTCTGCAATTTATAGTCACACAAATATATTTATATTTTTTAATTGTTCTATACTTATATTTCTATTTCATATTTATATGTACACTTACACACATTGATATTTCCATAGTTACAAATCTATATGTCACTATATGATTAGTTCTAACAATATATTTTTAAAGAAATGTATTAATATTGGAATAGTCATTCTATTAGATTAAAATGGTAATGTAATCTATCAACATAATACATTGGTGTGTTATATCAATATTAAAGTTAGCATTTATTACTATTATTAATCCATTTATAGCTGTAATGAATACATAATTTCATGTATAAATAGATTATTATCTATTTCCATACTTATAGTTTTGTTCCTCTTATTTCTAAAAAACCCCCATCTCTAACCAAATAATACCAACGAAACATTGATTTTCACTCCATTTAAATACTTTTACATTTCTGTTCTCATATTTACAACTTACATTTCAACATGAGATGATATTTTCATTATCTATGTTATGTACTACAAAGGTACATTTTTTTGTTGTATTATTACAATATCTTTTCTATTTTATTTTTTTCTATTTATTTTTCTATCCTTTATGTTTCGTATTTCTATTAGCTATGTAAAACCCCAACTGCAGCCAAATACAAACCAATCCAACACTCCCTCTGAACCACACTCGGGTCCTTCCCCTGCTCCCCTTTCCCACGTCTTCTACGGCCACCCCTCCCTGGGAATGTCCTGGCACCCGTGGGTCCCTCTGGGGGAGGGCACCCAGCACGGCCCCCCCCCCCCCCCCCCCCCATTCCCCACTCCCCTGCTCCTGCGCCGCAGCGTGGCTCCCTCTGCCGGGGACCTCGGGCTGCCCCGAAACACATCGGAGCCCCCCGAGTCTCCACCCCGTCCCCCCCTCAGCCTTCTTTCCTCACCCCCAAAATGAAGGCACAGAACCGCTCCAGCTGCCCTGGACGGCAGCACGACCCTTGATGGGAACCCTTCCCACGGGTCCATGCCCCCAAAAAGGGACCCTGCTGGCACAAGGAAAGGGCGGGGGGGGGGCGGCAGCCCCCAGGAGGGCTCAAGTTCCTCCCCAGCCCCGCAGACACAGAGGACACGAGGCAGAGAGTGGCAGCAGAGAGGACACAGGAAAGAAAATGAAGATCGGGGTGCAGGATGAAATGGAGGGAAAAAAAATAGAAAATAAAACCACAAAAAAGGGATGCTAGATGGGCAGCACGAGAGAGGGATTAAAAAAGAACAGGAGCAGCGAAGGGGACACAAGGATCCCGGGGGAAACAATGGCACGGGGAGCACCACAGAGCCACAGGGAACAGAACGGGAACACGAGTGAGGCACGGAGAAGGACAGACAAAAAGACGGAGTCCCAAACACACAGCAAGGACGCAGGGACACAGAGACAAAAAGGGAAACCAGGACCGGGAGACAGGAATCGACCACGCCACGTGCTCGGGAGGGTAAAGACGGGCACGGAGCGGCACGGGGACAGAAAAGGCACGGCCAGCAGGACAGAGGCTCACCAAGAGAGCGTGCAGTCAGGGAGCAGCACTGGGCAGCAGTCCGACTGGGCAGGGCTCCTCTAGGACAAAAATATTTACAGTTAAAAGCCATTCCCTCCCTGGCACCTCATTTGTATTTAACCTCCCCAGAAGTGACTTCATATCACGAGCAATGTGCAGTCCTGGCTTCTCCCCGCCCAGGATTTGGACAGGGGACCTGGGCACAGCACCCACTTGTGAGTCAGTGGAACACATCCCAGGTGACACTTCAAGGGTTCTCCTTCTGGCACTGCATGTTTGCAGATCTGGGCTGGCACGTTCAACTCCCCTCATGGCCACATGCAAGAACAACTGACCACATTTGGCAGAGAATTCCCAAGAAAACTCACGTGCCATCAGTGAGCAGAAAATCCTTTGGGGTTTAGTTCCATCTCTCACCTGTTCCCAGTGGAGGGAAGATGGGCTTTAGTCACACATCACAGCCGCAGTGATGGAGCGGGGCTTTTTTATTCTAAAATGTAATGAAAGGTAATAAAAATAAACCAGGTCTGATAGAAATGCCTTTTAAAGCCATTAAAGCTTTTTAAAGCCAAGGAGACCATCACCATGCCTGAGCTCAGTCTCCTATTCCTACTGGTTTTGGTATCAGCAAATCCATCAGGCTCTTTTCAGAACTAGTGCTTCATATCAACTAAACCTCTGGCTCCTCTTTATTTACACTTACAGCCCCTTGCAGGAAGCTCTGCAGCCTTTTTTCCCCATCCTGCATTGGAGAGAGGAGGGATATTAGTGACACATGCATGCACAAACAATCCTTCTGGCTCTTCAAAAAGTTCAAAACGCCTGTAATAAAATTGATATCAAGTAATATTGAGTCTCAGGCTGTTCAAGAAAAGGGAAAGTGGAGCTTTCATGTCCCACTGAGTGATGCTGAATAAAATCTTCCCCGTGAGCTTGCACACAGTAATAACATTTTTTGGACCAAACCAAAGTAAGAATTTTTTGACCAAACAACTTAGGTCTGTGTGAGCACACTTTTTCCTTTTATGCTGATGGGAACAGAGATCCTTTCTCTCATCTGAGTGCTGCTGAATAAAACGTACACCTAGGAAGAAAGCAGGTGGGGAGAGATGAAAGAGTCAACTTGCTCCGAAGTACATCTAGCAGCACATAGGACAGAAGCACACACTACTGAAACATTGTATCCAGAACCACAGGAACAGCGGGCTCGGAATTCTCAGCAGCTGCTCCCTTTGGCTACTTCAAGGGCTCTCCCAGCCAGGGAACCCAGCCGGGGCACCCGGCTGGAAGGGGCACCTTTGCAACAAAATGCCATGGAAGCTTGCTCCAAACCAGCGCTGCAGCTGCTGCCACACGCAGAGGACACCGGGCTGCTGCCAGCTGCAAGGGTGGGGAGCTGGAATTGTGCCTGGGAATTCTCCCGTGCCCGCTCTCCCACCCCGCCCCGTCCTTCCGCCCCTCTCACCTCTCCGGCAGAGAGAGCAGCTGCCTCCTCCTGCGGGCTGCTCCCGGCTGCGGGCAGGGCGATGGCTCCGGGAGCTGGGCGACCGTTCTTCCTTCGTCGATGCGTTCCCCGGGCGGGAGCGGACCCGGGGGGCGCGGAGACGGGGCGCGGCGGGACGGGAGTCGCTCTCCGCGACGGCGGCCGTGGAAGGACCCCGGCAGAGAGAGGGGCGGAGCCGCCGCTGCCTGTGGGCGCCCGCCGGGCTCCCGCGCGTCCGCGGCGCCGCTGAGCCCACAGCCCGTGTGGGCACGATGGGAAACGCCGCGCAAAATCGCGCCGGGGGGGGGGATCGGCGTCGGCGTCGCGGGCAGGCAATGCAGTAGACACCCCGTGAGGGGTCCTCTTTTTCCCCGCCCCTTTTTTGCCGCCCTATGTAGAAGGTCGGGCGAGTGACGGTTGAGTCGCCATCTTGGGAAGGTCGAGACGCAATTTCCGCCCTCCCCTGCCGCCATCTTTGGTACTGGCAGAAGCCATTTCCGGTGCCTCCGCCATCTTTGTTTCGGGAGGTGAAAAAGAAGGCCCCCTACATTGGCGACTATTGAACTCGCCTGCCTGAATCCGGCCCCGAAACCGATCCCGCGTTCTCGGCGCGATTTTCCGTCGCCTTTTACGCGGCGCGGACGGGCGCGGACTGGTCAGCGGTGCTGGAAATGGCTCGTGGGACAGGCGGCGGGAGAGCGCGCGATCGGCGTCGGGGGTCGGATTCAGGCAGGCGACTTCAATAGACACCATTATCTGGGGCTTTACAGTTACCACAGCAACGGTGGCAACGCCACCGGAAGTGGCTTCTGCCAGGACCAAAGATGGCGCCAGGTAGGGCGGAAATTGCAGCGTGCCACTCCCAAGATGGCGACCTGGCCATCACTCACCCGACCTTCTACATAGGACGGCAAAGAAAAGGGCGGGAAAAGAAGGACACACCCCCCCCCCACACACACACACACACACCCCCCCCAGCGTATCTCTGCCGGGGCCCTATTGTGTCCGCCGTCCCGAGCGTCGCATCAGTTCCAGTGGAACGGCATCGTCACGTTGGGCCACCCGCCATCTTGAGAAGGTCACACGCCCCCACCGCCCTCCCGCAGCAGCGCCGAGGAGGAGCCCGTCGCCGCTTCGGGGCACGGCTGCAGTACCGCGCTGTGTCCACAAGGCGGCAGCACCGCCCGGGCTCCGGCTCCGGGCACGGCTGCAGTACCGATCTCTTCCCACAAGGCGGCAGCACTGCGGCCGAGCTCAGCCCGGGGCTGCGGCTCTTTGGGGACACGGGGCACACAGACAGAGAGACAGACAGACACACACAGACAGAGAGACAGACAGACACACACAGACAGAGAGACAGACACACACACTGAGAGACAGACACACACACAGACACACACACACACACACACACACACACACACACACACACAGAGACAAGGGGCCAAAAAACATCGAGGTCCCTCCCTTTAAAAAATCCTACTATAAACGAATGCCCCCCAAAAAACCCCGACCCAAACTAAAAAATCCCTGCCATGAACAAATTAAAAAAACCCCAAACCCATTAGATATATATATATATATATATATATATATATATGTGTATATATATATATATAGATATGTTTGTTAATAATTAATTTATATTCATAATCAATACCTATTTTTGGATATTGAATTTAATGTGTATTGGCATCAATTACAACATGGGTACAATATTATTTTTATTAAGAAATCTTTATATTACTAACATTTATATTTTATGTGTGTGTGTATATATGTATACACACACACACACACACACACACACACGCACACACATTTATATATTCTATATCTTCACATTTTTATATCCTTTATGGAAAAGCCCGGCCTCTAACAAAACAGAAAATTAAAACCCCTTTATTTTAAAACTATATTTCAATTCATTTTTCTATTTATATTTGGCATACTTACGTGGAATTCATATATCCATATAGTCTACACATTATAAACCACTCAGTATACAATTTTACTTATATTAAATACTGCATCTACACTTCTATTTTTTTTCTATTTCATATTTAGATGTATACTTACACATATTCAAATTGGCATATTTCTATTTATAAATTGATATCTGGATACATTTATTTAGATTTACAAATAAATGTCATTATAAGATTAATTAGATGAAAATTACAATCTATCCATAGATTGATACTGTATCTTCATATTAGAATCTACTAGCAGTACAAATCTCTTTAGAAATCAATTTAAGAAATAGAAACATATAGAGGGTCTATTTGCATATTTATATTTTGGTTGATATTCTTTACAAAGAAACCCACCTCTAAGCAAATGAAACCATTGAAACATGGATTTTAAACTATGTTTTAATACTTTTATATTTCTGTTCTCCTATTTACAACTTGCGTTTACACATTATATATTTTCATTCTTTATATTATATACTGCATATTGGATAGAAATGTGTTACCCATCTCTGCAATTTATAGTCACACAAATATATTTATATTTTTTAATTGTTCTATACTTATATTTCTATTTCATATTTATATGTACACTTACACACATTGATATTTCCATAGTTACAAATCTATATGTCACTATATGATTAGTTCTAACAATATATTTTTAAAGAAATGTATTAATATTGGAATAGTCATTCTATTAGATTAAAATGGTAATGTAATCTATCAACATAATACATTGGTGTGTTATATCAATATTAAAGTTAGCATTTATTACTATTATTAATCCATTTATAGCTGTAATGAATACATAATTTCATGTATAAATAGATTATTATCTATTTCCATACTTATAGTTTTGTTCCTCTTATTTCTAAAAAACCCCCATCTCTAACCAAATAATACCAACGAAACATTGATTTTCACTCCATTTAAATACTTTTACATTTCTGTTCTCATATTTACAACTTACATTTCAACATGAGATGATATTTTCATTATCTATGTTATGTACTACAAAGGTACATTTTTTTGTTGTATTATTACAATATCTTTTCTATTTTATTTTTTTCTATTTATTTTTCTATCCTTTATGTTTCGTATTTCTATTAGCTATGTAAAACCCCAACTGCAGCCAAATACAAACCAATCCAACACTCCCTCTGAACCACACTCGGGTCCTTCCCCTGCTCCCCTTTCCCACGTCTTCTACGGCCACCCCTCCGTGGGAATGTCCTGGCACCCGTGGGTCCCTCTGGGGGAGGGCACCCAGCACGGCCCCCCCCCCCCCCCCCCCCCATTCCCCACTCCCCTGCTCCTGCGCCGCAGCGTGGCTCCCTCTGCCGGGGACCTCGGGCTGCCCCGAAACACATCGGAGCCCCCCGAGTCTCCACCCCGTCCCCCCCTCAGCCTTCTTTCCTCACCCCCAAAATGAAGGCACAGAACCGCTCCAGCTGCCCTGGACGGCAGCACGACCCTTGATGGGAACCCTTCCCACGGGTCCATGCCCCCTAAAAGGGACCCTGCTGGCACAAGGAAAGGGCGGGGGGGGGGGCGGCAGACCCCAGGAGGGCTCAAGTTCCTCCCCAGCCCCGCAGACACAGAGGACACGAGGCAGAGAGTGGCAGCAGAGAGGACACAGGAAAGAAAATGAAGATCGGGGTGCAGGATGAAATGGAGGGAAAAAAAATAGAAAATAAAACCACAAAAAAGGGATGCTAGATGGGCAGCACGAGAGAGGGATTAAAAAAGAACAGGAGCAGCGAAGGGGACACAAGGATCCCGGGGGAAACAATGGCACGGGGAGCACCACAGAGCCACAGGGAACAGAACGGGAACACGAGTGAGGCACGGAGAAGGACAGACAAAAAGACGGAGTCCCAAACACACAGCAAGGACGCAGGGACACAGAGACAAAAAGGGAAACCAGGACCGGGAGACAGGAATCGACCACGCCACGTGCTCGGGAGGGTAAAGACGGGCACGGAGCGGCACGGGGACAGAAAAGGCACGGCCAGCAGGACAGAGGCTCACCAAGAGAGCGTGCAGTCAGGGAGCAGCACTGGGCAGCAGTCCGACTGGGCAGGGCTCCTCTAGGACAAAAATATTTACAGTTAAAAGCCATTCCCTCCCTGGCACCTCATTTGTATTTAACCTCCCCAGAAGTGACTTCATATCACGAGCAATGTGCAGTCCTGGCTTCTCCCCGCCCAGGATTTGGACAGGGGACCTGGGCACAGCACCCACTTGTGAGTCAGTGGAACACATCCCAGGTGACACTTCAAGGGTTCTCCTTCTGGCACTGCATGTTTGCAGATCTGGGCTGGCACGTTCAACTCCCCTCATGGCCACATGCAAGAACGACTGACCACATTTGGCAGAGAATTCCCAAGAAAACTCACGTGCCATCAGTGAGCAGAAAATCCTTTGGGGTTTAGTTCCATCTCTCACCTGTTCCCAGTGGAGGGAAGATGGGCTTTAGTCACACATCACAGCCGCAGTGATGGAGCGGGGCTTTTTTATTCTAAAATGTAATGAAAGGTAATAAAAATAAACCAGGTCTGATAGAAATGCCTTTTAAAGCCATTAAAGCTTTTTAAAGCCAAGGAGACCATCACCATGCCTGAGCTCAGTCTCCTATTCCTACTGGTTTTGGTATCAGCAAATCCATCAGGCTCTTTTCAGAACTAGTGCTTCATATCAACTAAACCTCTGGCTCCTCTTTATTTACACTTACAGCCCCTTGCAGGAAGCTCTGCAGCCTTTTTTCCCCATCCTGCATTGGAGAGAGGAGGGATATTAGTGACACATGCATGCACAAACAATCCTTCTGGCTCTTCAAAAAGTTCAAAACGCCTGTAATAAAATTGATATCAAGTAATATTGAGTCTCAGGCTGTTCAAGAAAAGGGAAAGTGGAGCTTTCATGTCCCACTGAGTGATGCTGAATAAAATCTTCCCCGTGAGCTTGCACACAGTAATAACATTTTTTGGACCAAACCAAAGTAAGAATTTTTTGACCAAACAACTTAGGTCTGTGTGAGCACACTTTTTCCTTTTATGCTGATGGGAACAGAGATCCTTTCTCTCATCTGAGTGCTGCTGAATAAAACGTACACCTAGGAAGAAAGCAGGTGGGGAGAGATGAAAGAGTCAACTTGCTCCGAAGTACATCTAGCAGCACATAGGACAGAAGCACACACTACTGAAACATTGTATCCAGAACCACAGGAACAGCGGGCTCGGAATTCTCAGCAGCTGCTCCCTTTGGCTACTTCAAGGGCTCTCCCAGCCAGGGAACCCAGCCGGGGCACCCGGCTGGAAGGGGCACCTTTGCAACAAAATGCCATGGAAGCTTGCTCCAAACCAGCGCTGCAGCTGCTGCCACACGCAGAGGACACCGGGCTGCTGCCAGCTGCAAGGGTGGGGAGCTGGAATTGTGCCTGGGAATTCTCCCGTGCCCGCTCTCCCACCCCGCCCCGTCCTTCCGCCCCTCTCACCTCTCCGGCAGAGAGAGCAGCTGCCTCCTCCTGCGGGCTGCTCCCGGCTGCGGGCAGGGCGATGGCTCCGGGAGCTGGGCGACCGTTCTTCCTTCGTCGATGCGTTCCCCGGGCGGGAGCGGACCCGGGGGGCGCGGAGACGGGGCGCGGCGGGACGGGAGTCGCTCTCCGCGACGGCGGCCGTGGAAGGACCCCGGCAGAGAGAGGGGCGGAGCCGCCGCTGCCTGTGGGCGCCCGCCGGGCTCCCGCGCGTCCGCGGCGCCGCTGAGCCCACAGCCCGTGTGGGCACGATGGGAAACGCCGCGCAAAATCGCGCCGGGGGGGGGGATCGGCGTCGGCGTCGCGGGCAGGCAATGCAGTAGACACCCCGTGAGGGGTCCTCTTTTTCCCCGCCCCTTTTTTGCCGCCCTATGTAGAAGGTCGGGCGAGTGACGGTTGAGTCGCCATCTTGGGAAGGTCGAGACGCAATTTCCGCCCTCCCCTGCCGCCATCTTTGGTACTGGCAGAAGCCATTTCCGGTGCCTCCGCCATCTTTGTTTCGGGAGGTGAAAAAGAAGGCCCCCTACATTGGCGACTATTGAACTCGCCTGCCTGAATCCGGCCCCGAAACCGATCCCGCGTTCTCGGCGCGATTTTCCGTCGCCTTTTACGCGGCGCGGACGGGCGCGGACTGGTCAGCGGTGCTGGAAATGGCTCGTGGGACAGGCGGCGGGAGAGCGCGCGATCGGCGTCGGGGGTCGGATTCAGGCAGGCGACTTCAATAGACACCATTATCTGGGGCTTTACAGTTACCACAGCAACGGTGGCAACGCCACCGGAAGTGGCTTCTGCCAGGACCAAAGATGGCGCCAGGTAGGGCGGAAATTGCAGCGTGCCACTCCCAAGATGGCGACCTGGCCATCACTCACCCGACCTTCTACATAGGACGGCAAAGAAAAGGGCGGGAAAAGAAGGACACCCCCCCCCCCCACACACACACACCCCCCCCAGCGTATCTCTGCCGGGGCCCTATTGTGTCCGCCGTCCCGAGCGTCGCATCAGTTCCAGTGGAACGGCATCGTCACGTTGGGCCACCCGCCATCTTGAGAAGGTCACACGCCCCCACCGCCCTCCCGCAGCAGCGCCGAGGAGGAGCCCGTCGCCGCTTCGGGGCACGGCTGCAGTACCGCGCTGTGTCCACAAGGCGGCAGCACCGCCCGGGCTCCGGCTCCGGGCACGGCTGCAGTACCGATCTCTTCCCACAAGGCGGCAGCACTGCGGCCGAGCTCAGCCCGGGGCTGCGGCTCTTTGGGGACACGGGGCACACAGACAGAGAGACAGACAGACACACACAGACAGAGAGACAGACAGACACACACAGACAGAGAGACAGACACACACACTGAGAGACAGACACACACACAGACACACACACACACACACACACACACACACACACACACACAGAGACAAGGGGCCAAAAAACATCGAGGTCCCTCCCTTTAAAAAATCCTACTATAAACGAATGCCCCCCAAAAAACCCCGACCCAAACTAAAAAATCCCTGCCATGAACAAATTAAAAAAACCCCAAACCCATTAGATATATATATATATATATATATATGTGTATATATATATATATAGATATGTTTGTTAATAATTAATTTATATTCATAATCAATACCTATTTTTGGATATTGAATTTAATGTGTATTGGCATCAATTACAACATGGGTACAATATTATTTTTATTAAGAAATCTTTATATTACTAACATTTATATTTTATGTGTGTGTGTATATATGTATACACACACACACACACACACACACACACGCACACACATTTATATATTCTATATCTTCACATTTTTATATCCTTTATGGAAAAGCCCGGCCTCTAACAAAACAGAAAATTAAAACCCCTTTATTTTAAAACTATATTTCAATTCATTTTTCTATTTATATTTGGCATACTTACGTGGAATTCATATATCCATATAGTCTACACATTATAAACCACTCAGTATACAATTTTACTTATATTAAATACTGCATCTACACTTCTATTTTTTTTCTATTTCATATTTAGATGTATACTTACACATATTCAAATTGGCATATTTCTATTTATAAATTGATATCTGGATACATTTATTTAGATTTACAAATAAATGTCATTATAAGATTAATTAGATGAAAATTACAATCTATCCATAGATTGATACTGTATCTTCATATTAGAATCTACTAGCAGTACAAATCTCTTTAGAAATCAATTTAAGAAATAGAAACATATAGAGGGTCTATTTGCATATTTATATTTTGGTTGATATTCTTTACAAAGAAACCCACCTCTAAGCAAATGAAACCATTGAAACATGGATTTTAAACTATGTTTTAATACTTTTATATTTCTGTTCTCCTATTTACAACTTGCGTTTACACATTATATATTTTCATTCTTTATATTATATACTGCATATTGGATAGAAATGTGTTACCCATCTCTGCAATTTATAGTCACACAAATATATTTATATTTTTTAATTGTTCTATACTTATATTTCTATTTCATATTTATATGTACACTTACACACATTGATATTTCCATAGTTACAAATCTATATGTCACTATATGATTAGTTCTAACAATATATTTTTAAAGAAATGTATTAATATTGGAATAGTCATTCTATTAGATTAAAATGGTAATGTAATCTATCAACATAATACATTGGTGTGTTATATCAATATTAAAGTTAGCATTTATTACTATTATTAATCCATTTATAGCTGTAATGAATACATAATTTCATGTATAAATAGATTATTATCTATTTCCATACTTATAGTTTTGTTCCTCTTATTTCTAAAAAACCCCCATCTCTAACCAAATAATACCAACGAAACATTGATTTTCACTCCATTTAAATACTTTTACATTTCTGTTCTCATATTTACAACTTACATTTCAACATGAGATGATATTTTCATTATCTATGTTATGTACTACAAAGGTACATTTTTTTGTTGTATTATTACAATATCTTTTCTATTTTATTTTTTTCTATTTATTTTTCTATCCTTTATGTTTCGTATTTCTATTAGCTATGTAAAACCCCAACTGCAGCCAAATACAAACCAATCCAACACTCCCTCTGAACCACACTCGGGTCCTTCCCCTGCTCCCCTTTCCCACGTCTTCTACGGCCACCCCTCCGTGGGAATGTCCTGGCACCCGTGGGTCCCTCTGGGGGAGGGCACCCAGCACGGCCCCCCCCCCCCCCCCCCCCATTCCCCACTCCCCTGCTCCTGCGCCGCAGCGTGGCTCCCTCTGCCGGGGACCTCGGGCTGCCCCGAAACACATCGGAGCCCCCCGAGTCTCCACCCCGTCCCCCCCTCAGCCTTCTTTCCTCACCCCCAAAATGAAGGCACAGAACCGCTCCAGCTGCCCTGGACGGCAGCACGACCCTTGATGGGAACCCTTCCCACGGGTCCATGCCCCCTAAAAGGGACCCTGCTGGCACAAGGAAAGGGCGGGGGGGGGGGCGGCAGACCCCAGGAGGGCTCAAGTTCCTCCCCAGCCCCGCAGACACAGAGGACACGAGGCAGAGAGTGGCAGCAGAGAGGACACAGGAAAGAAAATGAAGATCGGGGTGCAGGATGAAATGGAGGGAAAAAAAATAGAAAATAAAACCACAAAAAAGGGATGCTAGATGGGCAGCACGAGAGAGGGATTAAAAAAGAACAGGAGCAGCGAAGGGGACACAAGGATCCCGGGGGAAACAATGGCACGGGGAGCACCACAGAGCCACAGGGAACAGAACGGGAACACGAGTGAGGCACGGAGAAGGACAGACAAAAAGACGGAGTCCCAAACACACAGCAAGGACGCAGGGACACAGAGACAAAAAGGGAAACCAGGACCGGGAGACAGGAATCGACCACGCCACGTGCTCGGGAGGGTAAAGACGGGCACGGAGCGGCACGGGGACAGAAAAGGCACGGCCAGCAGGACAGAGGCTCACCAAGAGAGCGTGCAGTCAGGGAGCAGCACTGGGCAGCAGTCCGACTGGGCAGGGCTCCTCTAGGACAAAAATATTTACAGTTAAAAGCCATTCCCTCCCTGGCACCTCATTTGTATTTAACCTCCCCAGAAGTGACTTCATATCACGAGCAATGTGCAGTCCTGGCTTCTCCCCGCCCAGGATTTGGACAGGGGACCTGGGCACAGCACCCACTTGTGAGTCAGTGGAACACATCCCAGGTGACACTTCAAGGGTTCTCCTTCTGGCACTGCATGTTTGCAGATCTGGGCTGGCACGTTCAACTCCCCTCATGGCCACATGCAAGAACGACTGACCACATTTGGCAGAGAATTCCCAAGAAAACTCACGTGCCATCAGTGAGCAGAAAATCCTTTGGGGTTTAGTTCCATCTCTCACCTGTTCCCAGTGGAGGGAAGATGGGCTTTAGTCACACATCACAGCCGCAGTGATGGAGCGGGGCTTTTTTATTCTAAAATGTAATGAAAGGTAATAAAAATAAACCAGGTCTGATAGAAATGCCTTTTAAAGCCATTAAAGCTTTTTAAAGCCAAGGAGACCATCACCATGCCTGAGCTCAGTCTCCTATTCCTACTGGTTTTGGTATCAGCAAATCCATCAGGCTCTTTTCAGAACTAGTGCTTCATATCAACTAAACCTCTGGCTCCTCTTTATTTACACTTACAGCCCCTTGCAGGAAGCTCTGCAGCCTTTTTTCCCCATCCTGCATTGGAGAGAGGAGGGATATTAGTGACACATGCATGCACAAACAATCCTTCTGGCTCTTCAAAAAGTTCAAAACGCCTGTAATAAAATTGATATCAAGTAATATTGAGTCTCAGGCTGTTCAAGAAAAGGGAAAGTGGAGCTTTCATGTCCCACTGAGTGATGCTGAATAAAATCTTCCCCGTGAGCTTGCACACAGTAATAACATTTTTTGGACCAAACCAAAGTAAGAATTTTTTGACCAAACAACTTAGGTCTGTGTGAGCACACTTTTTCCTTTTATGCTGATGGGAACAGAGATCCTTTCTCTCATCTGAGTGCTGCTGAATAAAACGTACACCTAGGAAGAAAGCAGGTGGGGAGAGATGAAAGAGTCAACTTGCTCCGAAGTACATCTAGCAGCACATAGGACAGAAGCACACACTACTGAAACATTGTATCCAGAACCACAGGAACAGCGGGCTCGGAATTCTCAGCAGCTGCTCCCTTTGGCTACTTCAAGGGCTCTCCCAGCCAGGGAACCCAGCCGGGGCACCCGGCTGGAAGGGGCACCTTTGCAACAAAATGCCATGGAAGCTTGCTCCAAACCAGCGCTGCAGCTGCTGCCACACGCAGAGGACACCGGGCTGCTGCCAGCTGCAAGGGTGGGGAGCTGGAATTGTGCCTGGGAATTCTCCCGTGCCCGCTCTCCCACCCCGCCCCGTCCTTCCGCCCCTCTCACCTCTCCGGCAGAGAGAGCAGCTGCCTCCTCCTGCGGGCTGCTCCCGGCTGCGGGCAGGGCGATGGCTCCGGGAGCTGGGCGACCGTTCTTCCTTCGTCGATGCGTTCCCCGGGCGGGAGCGGACCCGGGGGGCGCGGAGACGGGGCGCGGCGGGACGGGAGTCGCTCTCCGCGACGGCGGCCGTGGAAGGACCCCGGCAGAGAGAGGGGCGGAGCCGCCGCTGCCTGTGGGCGCCCGCCGGGCTCCCGCGCGTCCGCGGCGCCGCTGAGCCCACAGCCCGTGTGGGCACGATGGGAAACGCCGCGCAAAATCGCGCCGGGGGGGGGGATCGGCGTCGGCGTCGCGGGCAGGCAATGCAGTAGACACCCCGTGAGGGGTCCTCTTTTTCCCCGCCCCTTTTTTGCCGCCCTATGTAGAAGGTCGGGCGAGTGACGGTTGAGTCGCCATCTTGGGAAGGTCGAGACGCAATTTCCGCCCTCCCCTGCCGCCATCTTTGGTACTGGCAGAAGCCATTTCCGGTGCCTCCGCCATCTTTGTTTCGGGAGGTGAAAAAGAAGGCCCCCTACATTGGCGACTATTGAACTCGCCTGCCTGAATCCGGCCCCGAAACCGATCCCGCGTTCTCGGCGCGATTTTCCGTCGCCTTTTACGCGGCGCGGACGGGCGCGGACTGGTCAGCGGTGCTGGAAATGGCTCGTGGGACAGGCGGCGGGAGAGCGCGCGATCGGCGTCGGGGGTCGGATTCAGGCAGGCGACTTCAATAGACACCATTATCTGGGGCTTTACAGTTACCACAGCAACGGTGGCAACGCCACCGGAAGTGGCTTCTGCCAGGACCAAAGATGGCGCCAGGTAGGGCGGAAATTGCAGCGTGCCACTCCCAAGATGGCGACCTGGCCATCACTCACCCGACCTTCTACATAGGACGGCAAAGAAAAGGGCGGGAAAAGAAGGACACACCCCCCCCCCACACACACACACACACACCCCCCCCAGCGTATCTCTGCCGGGGCCCTATTGTGTCCGCCGTCCCGAGCGTCGCATCAGTTCCAGTGGAACGGCATCGTCACGTTGGGCCACCCGCCATCTTGAGAAGGTCACACGCCCCCACCGCCCTCCCGCAGCAGCGCCGAGGAGGAGCCCGTCGCCGCTTCGGGGCACGGCTGCAGTACCGCGCTGTGTCCACAAGGCGGCAGCACCGCCCGGGCTCCGGCTCCGGGCACGGCTGCAGTACCGATCTCTTCCCACAAGGCGGCAGCACTGCGGCCGAGCTCAGCCCGGGGCTGCGGCTCTTTGGGGACACGGGGCACACAGACAGAGAGACAGACAGACACACACAGACAGAGAGACAGACAGACACACACAGACAGAGAGACAGACACACACACTGAGAGACAGACACACACACAGACACACACACACACACACACACACACACACACACACACACAGAGACAAGGGGCCAAAAAACATCGAGGTCCCTCCCTTTAAAAAATCCTACTATAAACGAATGCCCCCCAAAAAACCCCGACCCAAACTAAAAAATCCCTGCCATGAACAAATTAAAAAAACCCCAAACCCATTAGATATATATATATATATATATATATATATATATGTGTATATATATATATATAGATATGTTTGTTAATAATTAATTTATATTCATAATCAATACCTATTTTTGGATATTGAATTTAATGTGTATTGGCATCAATTACAACATGGGTACAATATTATTTTTATTAAGAAATCTTTATATTACTAACATTTATATTTTATGTGTGTGTGTATATATGTATACACACACACACACACACACACACACACGCACACACATTTATATATTCTATATCTTCACATTTTTATATCCTTTATGGAAAAGCCCGGCCTCTAACAAAACAGAAAATTAAAACCCCTTTATTTTAAAACTATATTTCAATTCATTTTTCTATTTATATTTGGCATACTTACGTGGAATTCATATATCCATATAGTCTACACATTATAAACCACTCAGTATACAATTTTACTTATATTAAATACTGCATCTACACTTCTATTTTTTTTCTATTTCATATTTAGATGTATACTTACACATATTCAAATTGGCATATTTCTATTTATAAATTGATATCTGGATACATTTATTTAGATTTACAAATAAATGTCATTATAAGATTAATTAGATGAAAATTACAATCTATCCATAGATTGATACTGTATCTTCATATTAGAATCTACTAGCAGTACAAATCTCTTTAGAAATCAATTTAAGAAATAGAAACATATAGAGGGTCTATTTGCATATTTATATTTTGGTTGATATTCTTTACAAAGAAACCCACCTCTAAGCAAATGAAACCATTGAAACATGGATTTTAAACTATGTTTTAATACTTTTATATTTCTGTTCTCCTATTTACAACTTGCGTTTACACATTATATATTTTCATTCTTTATATTATATACTGCATATTGGATAGAAATGTGTTACCCATCTCTGCAATTTATAGTCACACAAATATATTTATATTTTTTAATTGTTCTATACTTATATTTCTATTTCATATTTATATGTACACTTACACACATTGATATTTCCATAGTTACAAATCTATATGTCACTATATGATTAGTTCTAACAATATATTTTTAAAGAAATGTATTAATATTGGAATAGTCATTCTATTAGATTAAAATGGTAATGTAATCTATCAACATAATACATTGGTGTGTTATATCAATATTAAAGTTAGCATTTATTACTATTATTAATCCATTTATAGCTGTAATGAATACATAATTTCATGTATAAATAGATTATTATCTATTTCCATACTTATAGTTTTGTTCCTCTTATTTCTAAAAAACCCCCATCTCTAACCAAATAATACCAACGAAACATTGATTTTCACTCCATTTAAATACTTTTACATTTCTGTTCTCATATTTACAACTTACATTTCAACATGAGATGATATTTTCATTATCTATGTTATGTACTACAAAGGTACATTTTTTTGTTGTATTATTACAATATCTTTTCTATTTTATTTTTTTCTATTTATTTTTCTATCCTTTATGTTTCGTATTTCTATTAGCTATGTAAAACCCCAACTGCAGCCAAATACAAACCAATCCAACACTCCCTCTGAACCACACTCGGGTCCTTCCCCTGCTCCCCTTTCCCACGTCTTCTACGGCCACCCCTCCGTGGGAATGTCCTGGCACCCGTGGGTCCCTCTGGGGGAGGGCACCCAGCACGGCCCCCCCCCCCCCCCCCCCCCATTCCCCACTCCCCTGCTCCTGCGCCGCAGCGTGGCTCCCTCTGCCGGGGACCTCGGGCTGCCCCGAAACACATCGGAGCCCCCCGAGTCTCCACCCCGTCCCCCCCTCAGCCTTCTTTCCTCACCCCCAAAATGAAGGCACAGAACCGCTCCAGCTGCCCTGGACGGCAGCACGACCCTTGATGGGAACCCTTCCCACGGGTCCATGCCCCCTAAAAGGGACCCTGCTGGCACAAGGAAAGGGCGGGGGGGGGGGCGGCAGACCCCAGGAGGGCTCAAGTTCCTCCCCAGCCCCGCAGACACAGAGGACACGAGGCAGAGAGTGGCAGCAGAGAGGACACAGGAAAGAAAATGAAGATCGGGGTGCAGGATGAAATGGAGGGAAAAAAAATAGAAAATAAAACCACAAAAAAGGGATGCTAGATGGGCAGCACGAGAGAGGGATTAAAAAAGAACAGGAGCAGCGAAGGGGACACAAGGATCCCGGGGGAAACAATGGCACGGGGAGCACCACAGAGCCACAGGGAACAGAACGGGAACACGAGTGAGGCACGGAGAAGGACAGACAAAAAGACGGAGTCCCAAACACACAGCAAGGACGCAGGGACACAGAGACAAAAAGGGAAACCAGGACCGGGAGACAGGAATCGACCACGCCACGTGCTCGGGAGGGTAAAGACGGGCACGGAGCGGCACGGGGACAGAAAAGGCACGGCCAGCAGGACAGAGGCTCACCAAGAGAGCGTGCAGTCAGGGAGCAGCACTGGGCAGCAGTCCGACTGGGCAGGGCTCCTCTAGGACAAAAATATTTACAGTTAAAAGCCATTCCCTCCCTGGCACCTCATTTGTATTTAACCTCCCCAGAAGTGACTTCATATCACGAGCAATGTGCAGTCCTGGCTTCTCCCCGCCCAGGATTTGGACAGGGGACCTGGGCACAGCACCCACTTGTGAGTCAGTGGAACACATCCCAGGTGACACTTCAAGGGTTCTCCTTCTGGCACTGCATGTTTGCAGATCTGGGCTGGCACGTTCAACTCCCCTCATGGCCACATGCAAGAACGACTGACCACATTTGGCAGAGAATTCCCAAGAAAACTCACGTGCCATCAGTGAGCAGAAAATCCTTTGGGGTTTAGTTCCATCTCTCACCTGTTCCCAGTGGAGGGAAGATGGGCTTTAGTCACACATCACAGCCGCAGTGATGGAGCGGGGCTTTTTTATTCTAAAATGTAATGAAAGGTAATAAAAATAAACCAGGTCTGATAGAAATGCCTTTTAAAGCCATTAAAGCTTTTTAAAGCCAAGGAGACCATCACCATGCCTGAGCTCAGTCTCCTATTCCTACTGGTTTTGGTATCAGCAAATCCATCAGGCTCTTTTCAGAACTAGTGCTTCATATCAACTAAACCTCTGGCTCCTCTTTATTTACACTTACAGCCCCTTGCAGGAAGCTCTGCAGCCTTTTTTCCCCATCCTGCATTGGAGAGAGGAGGGATATTAGTGACACATGCATGCACAAACAATCCTTCTGGCTCTTCAAAAAGTTCAAAACGCCTGTAATAAAATTGATATCAAGTAATATTGAGTCTCAGGCTGTTCAAGAAAAGGGAAAGTGGAGCTTTCATGTCCCACTGAGTGATGCTGAATAAAATCTTCCCCGTGAGCTTGCACACAGTAATAACATTTTTTGGACCAAACCAAAGTAAGAATTTTTTGACCAAACAACTTAGGTCTGTGTGAGCACACTTTTTCCTTTTATGCTGATGGGAACAGAGATCCTTTCTCTCATCTGAGTGCTGCTGAATAAAACGTACACCTAGGAAGAAAGCAGGTGGGGAGAGATGAAAGAGTCAACTTGCTCCGAAGTACATCTAGCAGCACATAGGACAGAAGCACACACTACTGAAACATTGTATCCAGAACCACAGGAACAGCGGGCTCGGAATTCTCAGCAGCTGCTCCCTTTGGCTACTTCAAGGGCTCTCCCAGCCAGGGAACCCAGCCGGGGCACCCGGCTGGAAGGGGCACCTTTGCAACAAAATGCCATGGAAGCTTGCTCCAAACCAGCGCTGCAGCTGCTGCCACACGCAGAGGACACCGGGCTGCTGCCAGCTGCAAGGGTGGGGAGCTGGAATTGTGCCTGGGAATTCTCCCGTGCCCGCTCTCCCACCCCGCCCCGTCCTTCCGCCCCTCTCACCTCTCCGGCAGAGAGAGCAGCTGCCTCCTCCTGCGGGCTGCTCCCGGCTGCGGGCAGGGCGATGGCTCCGGGAGCTGGGCGACCGTTCTTCCTTCGTCGATGCGTTCCCCGGGCGGGAGCGGACCCGGGGGGCGCGGAGACGGGGCGCGGCGGGACGGGAGTCGCTCTCCGCGACGGCGGCCGTGGAAGGACCCCGGCAGAGAGAGGGGCGGAGCCGCCGCTGCCTGTGGGCGCCCGCCGGGCTCCCGCGCGTCCGCGGCGCCGCTGAGCCCACAGCCCGTGTGGGCACGATGGGAAACGCCGCGCAAAATCGCGCCGGGGGGGGGGATCGGCGTCGGCGTCGCGGGCAGGCAATGCAGTAGACACCCCGTGAGGGGTCCTCTTTTTCCCCGCCCCTTTTTTGCCGCCCTATGTAGAAGGTCGGGCGAGTGACGGTTGAGTCGCCATCTTGGGAAGGTCGAGACGCAATTTCCGCCCTCCCCTGCCGCCATCTTTGGTACTGGCAGAAGCCATTTCCGGTGCCTCCGCCATCTTTGTTTCGGGAGGTGAAAAAGAAGGCCCCCTACATTGGCGACTATTGAACTCGCCTGCCTGAATCCGGCCCCGAAACCGATCCCGCGTTCTCGGCGCGATTTTCCGTCGCCTTTTACGCGGCGCGGACGGGCGCGGACTGGTCAGCGGTGCTGGAAATGGCTCGTGGGACAGGCGGCGGGAGAGCGCGCGATCGGCGTCGGGGGTCGGATTCAGGCAGGCGACTTCAATAGACACCATTATCTGGGGCTTTACAGTTACCACAGCAACGGTGGCAACGCCACCGGAAGTGGCTTCTGCCAGGACCAAAGATGGCGCCAGGTAGGGCGGAAATTGCAGCGTGCCACTCCCAAGATGGCGACCTGGCCATCACTCACCCGACCTTCTACATAGGACGGCAAAGAAAAGGGCGGGAAAAGAAGGACACCCCCCCCCCCCCACACACACACACCCCCCCCCAGCGTATCTCTGCCGGGGCCCTATTGTGTCCGCCGTCCCGAGCGTCGCATCAGTTCCAGTGGAACGGCATCGTCACGTTGGGCCACCCGCCATCTTGAGAAGGTCACACGCCCCCACCGCCCTCCCGCAGCAGCGCCGAGGAGGAGCCCGTCGCCGCTTCGGGGCACGGCTGCAGTACCGCGCTGTGTCCACAAGGCGGCAGCACCGCCCGGGCTCCGGCTCCGGGCACGGCTGCAGTACCGATCTCTTCCCACAAGGCGGCAGCACTGCGGCCGAGCTCAGCCCGGGGCTGCGGCTCTTTGGGGACACGGGGCACACAGACAGAGAGACAGACAGACACACACAGACAGAGAGACAGACAGACACACACAGACAGAGAGACAGACACACACACTGAGAGACAGACACACACACAGACACACACACACACACACACACACACACACACACACACACAGAGACAAGGGGCCAAAAAACATCGAGGTCCCTCCCTTTAAAAAATCCTACTATAAACGAATGCCCCCCAAAAAACCCCGACCCAAACTAAAAAATCCCTGCCATGAACAAATTAAAAAAACCCCAAACCCATTAGATATATATATATATATATATATATGTGTATATATATATATATAGATATGTTTGTTAATAATTAATTTATATTCATAATCAATACCTATTTTGGATATTGAATTTAATGTGTATTGGCATCAATTACAACATGGGTACAATATTATTTTTATTAAGAAATCTTTATATTACTAACATTTATATTTTATGTGTGTGTGTATATATGTATACACACACACACACACACACACACACACGCACACACATTTATATATTCTATATCTTCACATTTTTATATCCTTTATGGAAAAGCCCGGCCTCTAACAAAACAGAAAATTAAAACCCCTTTATTTTAAAACTATATTTCAATTCATTTTTCTATTTATATTTGCATACTTACGTGGAATTCATATATCCATATAGTCTACACATTATAAACCACTCAGTATACAATTTTACTTATATTAAATACTGCATCTACACTTCTATTTTTTTTCTATTTCATATTTAGATGTATACTTACACATATTCAAATTGGCATATTTCTATTTATAAATTGATATCTGGATACATTTATTTAGATTTACAAATAAATGTCATTATAAGATTAATTAGATGAAAATTACAATCTATCCATAGATTGATACTGTATCTTCATATTAGAATCTACTAGCAGTACAAATCTCTTTAGAAATCAATTTAAGAAATAGAAACATATAGAGGGTCTATTTGCATATTTATATTTTGGTTGATATTCTTTACAAAGAAACCCACCTCTAAGCAAATGAAACCATTGAAACATGGATTTTAAACTATGTTTTAATACTTTTATATTTCTGTTCTCCTATTTACAACTTGCGTTTACACATTATATATTTTCATTCTTTATATTATATACTGCATATTGGATAGAAATGTGTTACCCATCTCTGCAATTTATAGTCACACAAATATATTTATATTTTTTAATTGTTCTATACTTATATTTCTATTTCATATTTATATGTACACTTACACACATTGATATTTCCATAGTTACAAATCTATATGTCACTATATGATTAGTTCTAACAATATATTTTTAAAGAAATGTATTAATATTGGAATAGTCATTCTATTAGATTAAAATGGTAATGTAATCTATCAACATAATACATTGGTGTGTTATATCAATATTAAAGTTAGCATTTATTACTATTATTAATCCATTTATAGCTGTAATGAATACATAATTTCATGTATAAATAGATTATTATCTATTTCCATACTTATAGTTTTGTTCCTCTTATTTCTAAAAAACCCCCATCTCTAACCAAATAATACCAACGAAACATTGATTTTCACTCCATTTAAATACTTTTACATTTCTGTTCTCATATTTACAACTTACATTTCAACATGAGATGATATTTTCATTATCTATGTTATGTACTACAAAGGTACATTTTTTTGTTGTATTATTACAATATCTTTTCTATTTTATTTTTTTCTATTTATTTTTCTATCCTTTATGTTTCGTATTTCTATTAGCTATGTAAAACCCCAACTGCAGCCAAATACAAACCAATCCAACACTCCCTCTGAACCACACTCGGGTCCTTCCCCTGCTCCCCTTTCCCACGTCTTCTACGGCCACCCCTCCGTGGGAATGTCCTGGCACCCGTGGGTCCCTCTGGGGGAGGGCACCCAGCACGGCCCCCCCCCCCCCCCCCCCCATTCCCCACTCCCCTGCTCCTGCGCCGCAGCGTGGCTCCCTCTGCCGGGGACCTCGGGCTGCCCCGAAACACATCGGAGCCCCCCGAGTCTCCACCCCGTCCCCCCCTCAGCCTTCTTTCCTCACCCCCAAAATGAAGGCACAGAACCGCTCCAGCTGCCCTGGACGGCAGCACGACCCTTGATGGGAACCCTTCCCACGGGTCCATGCCCCCTAAAAGGGACCCTGCTGGCACAAGGAAAGGGCGGGGGGGGGGGCGGCAGACCCCAGGAGGGCTCAAGTTCCTCCCCAGCCCCGCAGACACAGAGGACACGAGGCAGAGAGTGGCAGCAGAGAGGACACAGGAAAGAAAATGAAGATCGGGGTGCAGGATGAAATGGAGGGAAAAAAAATAGAAAATAAAACCACAAAAAAGGGATGCTAGATGGGCAGCACGAGAGAGGGATTAAAAAAGAACAGGAGCAGCGAAGGGGACACAAGGATCCCGGGGGAAACAATGGCACGGGGAGCACCACAGAGCCACAGGGAACAGAACGGGAACACGAGTGAGGCACGGAGAAGGACAGACAAAAAGACGGAGTCCCAAACACACAGCAAGGACGCAGGGACACAGAGACAAAAAGGGAAACCAGGACCGGGAGACAGGAATCGACCACGCCACGTGCTCGGGAGGGTAAAGACGGGCACGGAGCGGCACGGGGACAGAAAAGGCACGGCCAGCAGGACAGAGGCTCACCAAGAGAGCGTGCAGTCAGGGAGCAGCACTGGGCAGCAGTCCGACTGGGCAGGGCTCCTCTAGGACAAAAATATTTACAGTTAAAAGCCATTCCCTCCCTGGCACCTCATTTGTATTTAACCTCCCCAGAAGTGACTTCATATCACGAGCAATGTGCAGTCCTGGCTTCTCCCCGCCCAGGATTTGGACAGGGGACCTGGGCACAGCACCCACTTGTGAGTCAGTGGAACACATCCCAGGTGACACTTCAAGGGTTCTCCTTCTGGCACTGCATGTTTGCAGATCTGGGCTGGCACGTTCAACTCCCCTCATGGCCACATGCAAGAACGACTGACCACATTTGGCAGAGAATTCCCAAGAAAACTCACGTGCCATCAGTGAGCAGAAAATCCTTTGGGGTTTAGTTCCATCTCTCACCTGTTCCCAGTGGAGGGAAGATGGGCTTTAGTCACACATCACAGCCGCAGTGATGGAGCGGGGCTTTTTTATTCTAAAATGTAATGAAAGGTAATAAAAATAAACCAGGTCTGATAGAAATGCCTTTTAAAGCCATTAAAGCTTTTTAAAGCCAAGGAGACCATCACCATGCCTGAGCTCAGTCTCCTATTCCTACTGGTTTTGGTATCAGCAAATCCATCAGGCTCTTTTCAGAACTAGTGCTTCATATCAACTAAACCTCTGGCTCCTCTTTATTTACACTTACAGCCCCTTGCAGGAAGCTCTGCAGCCTTTTTTCCCCATCCTGCATTGGAGAGAGGAGGGATATTAGTGACACATGCATGCACAAACAATCCTTCTGGCTCTTCAAAAAGTTCAAAACGCCTGTAATAAAATTGATATCAAGTAATATTGAGTCTCAGGCTGTTCAAGAAAAGGGAAAGTGGAGCTTTCATGTCCCACTGAGTGATGCTGAATAAAATCTTCCCCGTGAGCTTGCACACAGTAATAACATTTTTTGGACCAAACCAAAGTAAGAATTTTTTGACCAAACAACTTAGGTCTGTGTGAGCACACTTTTTCCTTTTATGCTGATGGGAACAGAGATCCTTTCTCTCATCTGAGTGCTGCTGAATAAAACGTACACCTAGGAAGAAAGCAGGTGGGGAGAGATGAAAGAGTCAACTTGCTCCGAAGTACATCTAGCAGCACATAGGACAGAAGCACACACTACTGAAACATTGTATCCAGAACCACAGGAACAGCGGGCTCGGAATTCTCAGCAGCTGCTCCCTTTGGCTACTTCAAGGGCTCTCCCAGCCAGGGAACCCAGCCGGGGCACCCGGCTGGAAGTGGCACCTTTGCAACAAAATGCCATGGAAGCTTGCTCCAAACCAGCGCTGCAGCTGCTGCCACACGCAGAGGACACCGGGCTGCTGCCAGCTGCAAGGGTGGGGAGCTGGAATTGTGCCTGGGAATTCTCCCGTGCCCGCTCTCCCACCCCGCCCCGTCCTTCCGCCCCTCTCACCTCTCCGGCAGAGAGAGCAGCTGCCTCCTCCTGCGGGCTGCTCCCGGCTGCGGGCAGGGCGATGGCTCCGGGAGCTGGGCGACCGTTCTTCCTTCGTCGATGCGTTCCCCGGGCGGGAGCGGACCCGGGGGGCGCGGAGACGGGGCGCGGCGGGACGGGAGTCGCTCTCCGCGACGGCGGCCGTGGAAGGACCCCGGCAGAGAGAGGGGCGGAGCCGCCGCTGCCTGTGGGCGCCCGCCGGGCTCCCGCGCGTCCGCGGCGCCGCTGAGCCCACAGCCCGTGTGGGCACGATGGGAAACGCCGCGCAAAATCGCGCCGGGGGGGGGGATCGGCGTCGGCGTCGCGGGCAGGCAATGCAGTAGACACCCCGTGAGGGGTCCTCTTTTTCCCCGCCCCTTTTTTGCCGCCCTATGTAGAAGGTCGGGCGAGTGACGGTTGAGTCGCCATCTTGGGAAGGTCGAGACGCAATTTCCGCCCTCCCCTGCCGCCATCTTTGGTACTGGCAGAAGCCATTTCCGGTGCCTCCGCCATCTTTGTTTCGGGAGGTGAAAAAGAAGGCCCCCTACATTGGCGACTATTGAACTCGCCTGCCTGAATCCGGCCCCGAAACCGATCCCGCGTTCTCGGCGCGATTTTCCGTCGCCTTTTACGCGGCGCGGACGGGCGCGGACTGGTCAGCGGTGCTGGAAATGGCTCGTGGGACAGGCGGCGGGAGAGCGCGCGATCGGCGTCGGGGGTCGGATTCAGGCAGGCGACTTCAATAGACACCATTATCTGGGGCTTTACAGTTACCACAGCAACGGTGGCAACGCCACCGGAAGTGGCTTCTGCCAGGACCAAAGATGGCGCCAGGTAGGGCGGAAATTGCAGCGTGCCACTCCCAAGATGGCGACCTGGCCATCACTCACCCGACCTTCTACATAGGACGGCAAAGAAAAGGGCGGGAAAAGAAGGACACACCCCCCCCCCCCCCACACACACACACACCCCCCAGCGTATCTCTGCCGGGGCCCTATTGCGTCCGCCGTCCCGAGCGTCGCATCAGTTCCAGTGGAACGGCATCGTCACGTTGGGCCACCCGCCATCTTGAGAAGGTCACACGCCCCCACCGCCCTCCCGCAGCAGCGCCGAGGAGGAGCCCGTCGCCGCTTCGGGGCACGGCTGCAGTACCGCGCTGTGTCCACAAGGCGGCAGCACCTCCCGGGCTCCGGCTCCGGGCACGGCTGCAGTACCGATCTCTTCCCACAAGGCGGCAGCACTGCGGCCGAGCTCAGCCCGGGGCTGCGGCTCTTTGGGGACACGGGGCACACAGACAGAGAGACAGACAGACACACACAGACAGAGAGACAGACAGACACACACAGACAGAGAGACAGACACACACACTGAGAGACAGACACACACACAGACACACACACACACACACACACACACACACACACACACACACACACACACACACAGAGACAAGGGGCCAAAAAACATCGAGGTCCCTCCCTTTAAAAAATCCTACTATAAACGAATGCCCCCCAAAAAACCCCGACCCAAACTAAAAAATCCCTGCCATGAACAAATTAAAAAAACCCCAAACCCATTAGATATATATATATATATATATGTGTATATATATATATAGATATGTTTGTTAATAATTAATTTATATTCATAATCAATACCTATTTTTGGATATTGAATTTAATGTGTATTGGCATCAATTACAACATGGGTACAATATTATTTTTATTAAGAAATCTTTATATTACTAACATTTATATTTTATGTGTGTGTGTATATATGTATACACACACACACACACACACACACACACGCACACACATTTATATATTCTATATCTTCACATTTTTATATCCTTTATGGAAAAGCCCGGCCTCTAACAAAACAGAAAATTAAAACCCCTTTATTTTAAAACTATATTTCAATTCATTTTTCTATTTATATTTGGCATACTTACGTGGAATTCATATATCCATATAGTCTACACATTATAAACCACTCAGTATACAATTTTATTTATATTAAATACTGCATCTACACTTCTATTTTTTTTCTATTTCATATTTAGATGTATACTTACACATATTCAAATTGGCATATTTCTATTTATAAATTGATGTCTGGATACATTTATATAGATTTACAAATAAATGTCATTATAAGATTAATTAGATGAAAATTACAATCTATCCATAGATTGATACTGTATCTTCATATTAGAATCTACTAGCAGTACAAATCTCTTTAGAAATCAATTTAAGAAATAGAAACATATAGAGGGTCTATTTGCATATTTATATTTTGGTTGATATTCTTTACAAAGAAACCCACCTCTAAGCAAATGAAACCATTGAAACATGGATTTTAAACTATGTTTTAATACTTTTATATTTCTGTTCTCCTATTTACAACTTGCGTTTACACATTATATATTTTCATTCTTTATATTATATACTGCATATTGGATAGAAATGTGTTACCCATCTCTGCAATTTATAGTCACACAAATATATTTATATTTTTTAATTGTTCTATACTTATATTTCTATTTCATATTTATATGTACACTTACACACATTGATATTTCCATAGTTACAAATCTATATGTCACTATATGATTAGTTCTAACAATATATTTTTAAAGAAATGTATTAATATTGGAATAGTCATTCTATTAGATTAAAATGGTAATGTAATCTATCAACATAATACATTGGTGTGTTATATCAATATTAAAGTTAGCATTTATTACTATTATTAATCCATTTATAGCTGTAATGAATACATAATTTCATGTATAAATAGATTATTATCTATTTCCATACTTATAGTTTTGTTCCTCTTATTTCTAAAAAACCCCCATCTCTAACCAAATAATACCAACGAAACATTGATTTTCACTCCATTTAAATACTTTTACATTTCTGTTCTCATATTTACAACTTACATTTCAACATGAGATGATATTTTCATTATCTATGTTATGTACTACAAAGGTACATTTTTTTGTTGTATTATTACAATATCTTTTCTATTTTATTTTTTTCTATTTATTTTTCTATCCTTTATGTTTCGTATTTCTATTAGCTATGTAAAACCCCAACTGCAGCCAAATACAAACCAATCCAACACTCCCTCTGAACCACACTCGGGTCCTTCCCCTGCTCCCCTTTCCCACGTCTTCTACGGCCACCCCTCCCTGGGAATGTCCTGGCACCCGTGGGTCCCTCTGGGGGAGGGCACCCAGCACGGCCCCCCCCCCCCCCCCCCCCCATTCCCCACTCCCCTGCTCCTGCGCCGCAGCGTGGCTCCCTCTGCCGGGGACCTCGGGCTGCCCCGAAACACATCGGAGCCCCCCGAGTCTCCACCCCGTCCCCCCCTCAGCCTTCTTTCCTCACCCCCAAAATGAAGGCACAGAACCGCTCCAGCTGCCCTGGACGGCAGCACGACCCTTGATGGGAACCCTTCCCACGGGTCCATGCCCCCTAAAAGGGACCCTGCTGGCACAAGGAAAGGGCGGGGGGGGGGGCGGCAGACCCCAGGAGGGCTCAAGTTCCTCCCCAGCCCCGCAGACACAGAGGACACGAGGCAGAGAGTGGCAGCAGAGAGGACACAGGAAAGAAAATGAAGATCGGGGTGCAGGATGAAATGGAGGGAAAAAAAATAGAAAATAAAACCACAAAAAAGGGATGCTAGATGGGCAGCACGAGAGAGGGATTAAAAAAGAACAGGAGCAGCGAAGGGGACACAAGGATCCCGGGGGAAACAATGGCACGGGGAGCACCACAGAGCCACAGGGAACAGAACGGGAACACGAGTGAGGCACGGAGAAGGACAGACAAAAAGACGGAGTCCCAAACACACAGCAAGGACGCAGGGACACAGAGACAAAAAGGGAAACCAGGACCGGGAGACAGGAATCGACCACGCCACGTGCTCGGGAGGGTAAAGACGGGCACGGAGCGGCACGGGGACAGAAAAGGCACGGCCAGCAGGACAGAGGCTCACCAAGAGAGCGTGCAGTCAGGGAGCAGCACTGGGCAGCAGTCCGACTGGGCAGGGCTCCTCTAGGACAAAAATATTTACAGTTAAAAGCCATTCCCTCCCTGGCACCTCATTTGTATTTAACCTCCCCAGAAGTGACTTCATATCACGAGCAATGTGCAGTCCTGGCTTCTCCCCGCCCAGGATTTGGACAGGGGACCTGGGCACAGCACCCACTTGTGAGTCAGTGGAACACATCCCAGGTGACACTTCAAGGGTTCTCCTTCTGGCACTGCATGTTTGCAGATCTGGGCTGGCACGTTCAACTCCCCTCATGGCCACATGCAAGAACGACTGACCACATTTGGCAGAGAATTCCCAAGAAAACTCACGTGCCATCAGTGAGCAGAAAATCCTTTGGGGTTTAGTTCCATCTCTCACCTGTTCCCAGTGGAGGGAAGATGGGCTTTAGTCACACATCACAGCCGCAGTGATGGAGCGGGGCTTTTTTATTCTAAAATGTAATGAAAGGTAATAAAAATAAACCAGGTCTGATAGAAATGCCTTTTAAAGCCATTAAAGCTTTTTAAAGCCAAGGAGACCATCACCATGCCTGAGCTCAGTCTCCTATTCCTACTGGTTTTGGTATCAGCAAATCCATCAGGCTCTTTTCAGAACTAGTGCTTCATATCAACTAAACCTCTGGCTCCTCTTTATTTACACTTACAGCCCCTTGCAGGAAGCTCTGCAGCCTTTTTTCCCCATCCTGCATTGGAGAGAGGAGGGATATTAGTGACACATGCATGCACAAACAATCCTTCTGGCTCTTCAAAAAGTTCAAAACGCCTGTAATAAAATTGATATCAAGTAATATTGAGTCTCAGGCTGTTCAAGAAAAGGGAAAGTGGAGCTTTCATGTCCCACTGAGTGATGCTGAATAAAATCTTCCCCGTGAGCTTGCACACAGTAATAACATTTTTTGGACCAAACCAAAGTAAGAATTTTTTGACCAAACAACTTAGGTCTGTGTGAGCACACTTTTTCCTTTTATGCTGATGGGAACAGAGATCCTTTCTCTCATCTGAGTGCTGCTGAATAAAACGTACACCTAGGAAGAAAGCAGGTGGGGAGAGATGAAAGAGTCAACTTGCTCCGAAGTACATCTAGCAGCACATAGGACAGAAGCACACACTACTGAAACATTGTATCCAGAACCACAGGAACAGCGGGCTCGGAATTCTCAGCAGCTGCTCCCTTTGGCTACTTCAAGGGCTCTCCCAGCCAGGGAACCCAGCCGGGGCACCCGGCTGGAAGTGGCACCTTTGCAACAAAATGCCATGGAAGCTTGCTCCAAACCAGCGCTGCAGCTGCTGCCACACGCAGAGGACACCGGGCTGCTGCCAGCTGCAAGGGTGGGGAGCTGGAATTGTGCCTGGGAATTCTCCCGTGCCCGCTCTCCCACCCCGCCCCGTCCTTCCGCCCCTCTCACCTCTCCGGCAGAGAGAGCAGCTGCCTCCTCCTGCGGGCTGCTCCCGGCTGCGGGCAGGGCGATGGCTCCGGGAGCTGGGCGACCGTTCTTCCTTCGTCGATGCGTTCCCCGGGCGGGAGCGGACCCGGGGGGCGCGGAGACGGGGCGCGGCGGGACGGGAGTCGCTCTCCGCGACGGCGGCCGTGGAAGGACCCCGGCAGAGAGAGGGGCGGAGCCGCCGCTGCCTGTGGGCGCCCGCCGGGCTCCCGCGCGTCCGCGGCGCCGCTGAGCCCACAGCCCGTGTGGGCACGATGGGAAACGCCGCGCAAAATCGCGCCGGGGGGGGGGATCGGCGTCGGCGTCGCGGGCAGGCAATGCAGTAGACACCCCGTGAGGGGTCCTCTTTTTCCCCGCCCCTTTTTTGCCGCCCTATGTAGAAGGTCGGGCGAGTGACGGTTGAGTCGCCATCTTGGGAAGGTCGAGACGCAATTTCCGCCCTCCCCTGCCGCCATCTTTGGTACTGGCAGAAGCCATTTCCGGTGCCTCCGCCATCTTTGTTTCGGGAGGTGAAAAAGAAGGCCCCCTACATTGGCGACTATTGAACTCGCCTGCCTGAATCCGGCCCCGAAACCGATCCCGCGTTCTCGGCGCGATTTTCCGTCGCCTTTTACGCGGCGCGGACGGGCGCGGACTGGTCAGCGGTGCTGGAAATGGCTCGTGGGACAGGCGGCGGGAGAGCGCGCGATCGGCGTCGGGGGTCGGATTCAGGCAGGCGACTTCAATAGACACCATTATCTGGGGCTTTACAGTTACCACAGCAACGGTGGCAACGCCACCGGAAGTGGCTTCTGCCAGGACCAAAGATGGCGCCAGGTAGGGCGGAAATTGCAGCGTGCCACTCCCAAGATGGCGACCTGGCCATCACTCACCCGACCTTCTACATAGGACGGCAAAGAAAAGGGCGGGAAAAGAAGGACACACCCCCCCCCCCCCCCCCACACACACACACCCCCCAGCGTATCTCTGCCGGGGCCCTATTGCGTCCGCCGTCCCGAGCGTCGCATCAGTTCCAGTGGAACGGCATCGTCACGTTGGGCCACCCGCCATCTTGAGAAGGTCACACGCCCCCACCGCCCTCCCGCAGCAGCGCCGAGGAGGAGCCCGTCGCCGCTTCGGGGCACGGCTGCAGTACCGCGCTGTGTCCACAAGGCGGCAGCACCTCCCGGGCTCCGGCTCCGGGCACGGCTGCAGTACCGATCTCTTCCCACAAGGCGGCAGCACTGCGGCCGAGCTCAGCCCGGGGCTGCGGCTCTTTGGGGACACGGGGCACACAGACAGAGAGACAGACAGACACACACAGACAGAGAGACAGACAGACACACTGAGAGACAGACACACACACAGACACACACACAGACACACACACACACACACACACACACACACACACACACACAGAGACAAGGGGCCAAAAAACATCGAGGTCCCTCCCTTTAAAAAATCCTACTATAAACGAATGCCCCCCAAAAAACCCCGACCCAAACTAAAAAATCCCTGCCATGAACAAATTAAAAAAACCCCAAACCCATTAGATATATATATATATATATATGTGTATATATATATATATAGATATGTTTGTTAATAATTAATTTATATTCATAATCAATACCTATTTTTGGATATTGAATTTAATGTGTATTGGCATCAATTACAACATGGGTACAATATTATTTTTATTAAGAAATCTTTATATTACTAACATTTATATTTTATGTGTGTGTGTATATATGTATACACACACACACACACACACACACACACGCACACACATTTATATATTCTATATCTTCACATTTTTATATCCTTTATGGAAAAGCCCGGCCTCTAACAAAACAGAAAATTAAAACCCCTTTATTTTAAAACTATATTTCAATTCATTTTTCTATTTATATTTGGCATACTTACGTGGAATTCATATATCCATATAGTCTACACATTATAAACCACTCAGTATACAATTTTACTTATATTAAATACTGCATCTACACTTCTATTTTTTTTCTATTTCATATTTAGATGTATACTTACACATATTCAAATTGGCATATTTCTATTTATAAATTGATGTCTGGATACATTTATATAGATTTACAAATAAATGTCATTATAAGATTAATTAGATGAAAATTACAATCTATCCATAGATTGATACTGTATCTTCATATTAGAATCTACTAGCAGTACAAATCTCTTTAGAAATCAATTTAAGAAATAGAAACATATAGAGGGTCTATTTGCATATTTATATTTTGGTTGATATTCTTTACAAAGAAACCCACCTCTAAGCAAATGAAACCATTGAAACATGGATTTTAAACTATGTTTTAATACTTTTATATTTCTGTTCTCCTATTTACAACTTGCGTTTACACATTATATATTTTCATTCTTTATATTATATACTGCATATTGGATAGAAATGTGTTACCCATCTCTGCAATTTATAGTCACACAAATATATTTATATTTTTTAATTGTTCTATACTTATATTTCTATTTCATATTTATATGTACACTTACACACATTGATATTTCCATAGTTACAAATCTATATGTCACTATATGATTAGTTCTAACAATATATTTTTAAAGAAATGTATTAATATTGGAATAGTCATTCTATTAGATTAAAATGGTAATGTAATCTATCAACATAATACATTGGTGTGTTATATCAATATTAAAGTTAGCATTTATTACTATTATTAATCCATTTATAGCTGTAATGAATACATAATTTCATGTATAAATAGATTATTATCTATTTCCATACTTATAGTTTTGTTCCTCTTATTTCTAAAAAACCCCCATCTCTAACCAAATAATACCAACGAAACATTGATTTTCACTCCATTTAAATACTTTTACATTTCTGTTCTCATATTTACAACTTACATTTCAACATGAGATGATATTTTCATTATCTATGTTATGTACTACAAAGGTACATTTTTTTGTTGTATTATTACAATATCTTTTCTATTTTATTTTTTTCTATTTATTTTTCTATCCTTTATGTTTCGTATTTCTATTAGCTATGTAAAACCCCAACTGCAGCCAAATACAAACCAATCCAACACTCCCTCTGAACCACACTCGGGTCCTTCCCCTGCTCCCCTTTCCCACGTGTTCTACGGCCACCCCTCCGTGGGAATGTCCTGGCACCCGTGGGTCCCTCTGGGGGAGGGCACCCAGCACGGCCCCCCCCCCCCCCCCCCCCATTCCCCACTCCCCTGCTCCTGCGCCGCAGCGTGGCTCCCTCTGCCGGGGACCTCGGGCTGCCCCGAAACACATCGGAGCCCCCCGAGTCTCCACCCCGTCCCCCCCTCAGCCTTCTTTCCTCACCCCCAAAATGAAGGCACAGAACCGCTCCAGCTGCCCTGGACGGCAGCACGACCCTTGATGGGAACCCTTCCCACGGGTCCATGCCCCCTAAAAGGGACCCTGCTGGCACAAGGAAAGGGCGGGGGGGGGGCGGCAGCCCCCAGGAGGGCTCAAGTTCCTCCCCAGCCCCGCAGACACAGAGGACACGAGGCAGAGAGTGGCAGCAGAGAGGACACAGGAAAGAAAATGAAGATCGGGGTGCAGGATGAAATGGAGGGAAAAAAAATAGAAAATAAAACCACAAAAAAGGGATGCTAGATGGGCAGCACGAGAGAGGGATTAAAAAAGAACAGGAGCAGCGAAGGGGACACAAGGATCCCGGGGGAAACAATGGCACGGGGAGCACCACAGAGCCACAGGGAACAGAACGGGAACACGAGTGAGGCACGGAGAAGGACAGACAAAAAGACGGAGTCCCAAACACACAGCAAGGACGCAGGGACACAGAGACAAAAAGGGAAACCAGGACCGGGAGACAGGAATCGACCACGCCACGTGCTCGGGAGGGTAAAGACGGGCACGGAGCGGCACGGGGACAGAAAAGGCACGGCCAGCAGGACAGAGGCTCACCAAGAGAGCGTGCAGTCAGGGAGCAGCACTGGGCAGCAGTCCGACTGGGCAGGGCTCCTCTAGGACAAAAATATTTACAGTTAAAAGCCATTCCCTCCCTGGCACCTCATTTGTATTTAACCTCCCCAGAAGTGACTTCATATCACGAGCAATGTGCAGTCCTGGCTTCTCCCCGCCCAGGATTTGGACAGGGGACCTGGGCACAGCACCCACTTGTGAGTCAGTGGAACACATCCCAGGTGACACTTCAAGGGTTCTCCTTCTGGCACTGCATGTTTGCAGATCTGGGCTGGCACGTTCAACTCCCCTCATGGCCACATGCAAGAACAACTGACCACATTTGGCAGAGAATTCCCAAGAAAACTCACGTGCCATCAGTGAGCAGAAAATCCTTTGGGGTTTAGTTCCATCTCTCACCTGTTCCCAGTGGAGGGAAGATGGGCTTTAGTCACACATCACAGCCGCAGTGATGGAGCGGGGCTTTTTTATTCTAAAATGTAATGAAAGGTAATAAAAATAAACCAGGTCTGATAGAAATGCCTTTTAAAGCCATTAAAGCTTTTTAAAGCCAAGGAGACCATCACCATGCCTGAGCTCAGTCTCCTATTCCTACTGGTTTTGGTATCAGCAAATCCATCAGGCTCTTTTCAGAACTAGTGCTTCATATCAACTAAACCTCTGGCTCCTCTTTATTTACACTTACAGCCCCTTGCAGGAAGCTCTGCAGCCTTTTTTCCCCATCCTGCATTGGAGAGAGGAGGGATATTAGTGACACATGCATGCACAAACAATCCTTCTGGCTCTTCAAAAAGTTCAAAACGCCTGTAATAAAATTGATATCAAGTAATATTGAGTCTCAGGCTGTTCAAGAAAAGGGAAAGTGGAGCTTTCATGTCCCACTGAGTGATGCTGAATAAAATCTTCCCCGTGAGCTTGCACACAGTAATAACATTTTTTGGACCAAACCAAAGTAAGAATTTTTTGACCAAACAACTTAGGTCTGTGTGAGCACACTTTTTCCTTTTATGCTGATGGGAACAGAGATCCTTTCTCTCATCTGAGTGCTGCTGAATAAAACGTACACCTAGGAAGAAAGCAGGTGGGGAGAGATGAAAGAGTCAACTTGCTCCGAAGTACATCTAGCAGCACATAGGACAGAAGCACACACTACTGAAACATTGTATCCAGAACCACAGGAACAGCGGGCTCGGAATTCTCAGCAGCTGCTCCCTTTGGCTACTTCAAGGGCTCTCCCAGCCAGGGAACCCAGCCGGGGCACCCGGCTGGAAGTGGCACCTTTGCAACAAAATGCCATGGAAGCTTGCTCCAAACCAGCGCTGCAGCTGCTGCCACACGCAGAGGACACCGGGCTGCTGCCAGCTGCAAGGGTGGGGAGCTGGAATTGTGCCTGGGAATTCTCCCGTGCCCGCTCTCCCACCCCGCCCCGTCCTTCCGCCCCTCTCACCTCTCCGGCAGAGAGAGCAGCTGCCTCCTCCTGCGGGCTGCTCCCGGCTGCGGGCAGGGCGATGGCTCCGGGAGCTGGGCGACCGTTCTTCCTTCGTCGATGCGTTCCCCGGGCGGGAGCGGACCCGGGGGGCGCGGAGACGGGGCGCGGCGGGACGGGAGTCGCTCTCCGCGACGGCGGCCGTGGAAGGACCCCGGCAGAGAGAGGGGCGGAGCCGCCGCTGCCTGTGGGCGCCCGCCGGGCTCCCGCGCGTCCGCGGCGCCGCTGAGCCCACAGCCCGTGTGGGCACGATGGGAAACGCCGCGCAAAATCGCGCCGGGGGGGGGGATCGGCGTCGGCGTCGCGGGCAGGCAATGCAGTAGACACCCCGTGAGGGGTCCTCTTTTTCCCCGCCCCTTTTTTGCCGCCCTATGTAGAAGGTCGGGCGAGTGACGGTTGAGTCGCCATCTTGGGAAGGTCGAGACGCAATTTCCGCCCTCCCCTGCCGCCATCTTTGGTACTGGCAGAAGCCATTTCCGGTGCCTCCGCCATCTTTGTTTCGGGAGGTGAAAAAGAAGGCCCCCTACATTGGCGACTATTGAACTCGCCTGCCTGAATCCGGCCCCGAAACCGATCCCGCGTTCTCGGCGCGATTTTCCGTCGCCTTTTACGCGGCGCGGACGGGCGCGGACTGGTCAGCGGTGCTGGAAATGGCTCGTGGGACAGGCGGCGGGAGAGCGCGCGATCGGCGTCGGGGGTCGGATTCAGGCAGGCGACTTCAATAGACACCATTATCTGGGGCTTTACAGTTACCACAGCAACGGTGGCAACGCCACCGGAAGTGGCTTCTGCCAGGACCAAAGATGGCGCCAGGTAGGGCGGAAATTGCAGCGTGCCACTCCCAAGATGGCGACCTGGCCATCACTCACCCGACCTTCTACATAGGACGGCAAAGAAAAGGGCGGGAAAAGAAGGACACACCCCCCCCCCACACACACACACACACACCCCCCCCAGCGTATCTCTGCCGGGGCCCTATTGTGTCCGCCGTCCCGAGCGTCGCATCAGTTCCAGTGGAACGGCATCGTCACGTTGGGCCACCCGCCATCTTGAGAAGGTCACACGCCCCCACCGCCCTCCCGCAGCAGCGCCGAGGAGGAGCCCGTCGCCGCTTCGGGGCACGGCTGCAGTACCGCGCTGTGTCCACAAGGCGGCAGCACCGCCCGGGCTCCGGCTCCGGGCACGGCTGCAGTACCGATCTCTTCCCACAAGGCGGCAGCACTGCGGCCGAGCTCAGCCCGGGGCTGCGGCTCTTTGGGGACACGGGGCACACAGACAGAGAGACAGACAGACACACACAGACAGAGAGACAGACAGACACACACAGACAGAGAGACAGACACACACACTGAGAGACAGACACACACACAGACACACACACACACACACACACACACACACACACACACACACACACACACAGAGACAAGGGGCCAAAAAACATCGAGGTCCCTCCCTTTAAAAAATCCTACTATAAACGAATGCCCCCCAAAAAACCCCGACCCAAACTAAAAAATCCCTGCCATGAACAAATTAAAAAAACCCCAAACCCATTAGATATATATATATATATATATATATGTGTATATATATATATATAGATATGTTTGTTAATAATTAATTTATATTCATAATCAATACCTATTTTTGGATATTGAATTTAATGTGTATTGGCATCAATTACAACATGGGTACAATATTATTTTTATTAAGAAATCTTTATATTACTAACATTTATATTTTATGTGTGTGTGTATATATGTATACACACACACACACACACACACACACACGCACACACATTTATATATTCTATATCTTCACATTTTTATATCCTTTATGGAAAAGCCCGGCCTCTAACAAAACAGAAAATTAAAACCCCTTTATTTTAAAACTATATTTCAATTCATTTTTCTATTTATATTTGGCATACTTACGTGGAATTCATATATCCATATAGTCTACACATTATAAACCACTCAGTATACAATTTTACTTATATTAAATACTGCATCTACACTTCTATTTTTTTTCTATTTCATATTTAGATGTATACTTACACATATTCAAATTGGCATATTTCTATTTATAAATTGATATCTGGATACATTTATTTAGATTTACAAATAAATGTCATTATAAGATTAATTAGATGAAAATTACAATCTATCCATAGATTGATACTGTATCTTCATATTAGAATCTACTAGCAGTACAAATCTCTTTAGAAATCAATTTAAGAAATAGAAACATATAGAGGGTCTATTTGCATATTTATATTTTGGTTGATATTCTTTACAAAGAAACCCACCTCTAAGCAAATGAAACCATTGAAACATGGATTTTAAACTATGTTTTAATACTTTTATATTTCTGTTCTCCTATTTACAACTTGCGTTTACACATTATATATTTTCATTCTTTATATTATATACTGCATATTGGATAGAAATGTGTTACCCATCTCTGCAATTTATAGTCACACAAATATATTTATATTTTTTAATTGTTCTATACTTATATTTCTATTTCATATTTATATGTACACTTACACACATTGATATTTCCATAGTTACAAATCTATATGTCACTATATGATTAGTTCTAACAATATATTTTTAAAGAAATGTATTAATATTGGAATAGTCATTCTATTAGATTAAAATGGTAATGTAATCTATCAACATAATACATTGGTGTGTTATATCAATATTAAAGTTAGCATTTATTACTATTATTAATCCATTTATAGCTGTAATGAATACATAATTTCATGTATAAATAGATTATTATCTATTTCCATACTTATAGTTTTGTTCCTCTTATTTCTAAAAAACCCCCATCTCTAACCAAATAATACCAACGAAACATTGATTTTCACTCCATTTAAATACTTTTACATTTCTGTTCTCATATTTACAACTTACATTTCAACATGAGATGATATTTTCATTATCTATGTTATGTACTACAAAGGTACATTTTTTTGTTGTATTATTACAATATCTTTTCTATTTTATTTTTTTCTATTTATTTTTCTATCCTTTATGTTTCGTATTTCTATTAGCTATGTAAAACCCCAACTGCAGCCAAATACAAACCAATCCAACACTCCCTCTGAACCACACTCGGGTCCTTCCCCTGCTCCCCTTTCCCACGTCTTCTACGGCCACCCCTCCGTGGGAATGTCCTGGCACCCGTGGGTCCCTCTGGGGGAGGGCACCCAGCACGGCCCCCCCCCCCCCCCCCCCCCATTCCCCACTCCCCTGCTCCTGCGCCGCAGCGTGGCTCCCTCTGCCGGGGACCTCGGGCTGCCCCGAAACACATCGGAGCCCCCCGAGTCTCCACCCCGTCCCCCCCTCAGCCTTCTTTCCTCACCCCCAAAATGAAGGCACAGAACCGCTCCAGCTGCCCTGGACGGCAGCACGACCCTTGATGGGAACCCTTCCCACGGGTCCATGCCCCCTAAAAGGGACCCTGCTGGCACAAGGAAAGGGCGGGGGGGGGGGGCGGCAGACCCCAGGAGGGCTCAAGTTCCTCCCCAGCCCCGCAGACACAGAGGACACGAGGCAGAGAGTGGCAGCAGAGAGGACACAGGAAAGAAAATGAAGATCGGGGTGCAGGATGAAATGGAGGGAAAAAAAATAGAAAATAAAACCACAAAAAAGGGATGCTAGATGGGCAGCACGAGAGAGGGATTAAAAAAGAACAGGAGCAGCGAAGGGGACACAAGGATCCCGGGGGAAACAATGGCACGGGGAGCACCACAGAGCCACAGGGAACAGAACGGGAACACGAGTGAGGCACGGAGAAGGACAGACAAAAAGACGGGGTCCCAAACACACAGCAAGGACGCAGGGACACAGAGACAAAAAGGGAAACCAGGACCGGGAGACAGGAATCGACCACGCCACGTGCTCGGGAGGGTAAAGACGGGCACGGAGCGGCACGGGGACAGAAAAGGCACGGCCAGCAGGACAGAGGCTCACCAAGAGAGCGTGCAGTCAGGGAGCAGCACTGGGCAGCAGTCCGACTGGGCAGGGCTCCTCTAGGACAAAAATATTTACAGTTAAAAGCCATTCCCTCCCTGGCACCTCATTTGTATTTAACCTCCCCAGAAGTGACTTCATATCACGAGCAATGTGCAGTCCTGGCTTCTCCCCGCCCAGGATTTGGACAGGGGACCTGGGCACAGCACCCACTTGTGAGTCAGTGGAACACATCCCAGGTGACACTTCAAGGGTTCTCCTTCTGGCACTGCATGTTTGCAGATCTGGGCTGGCACGTTCAACTCCCCTCATGGCCACATGCAAGAACGACTGACCACATTTGGCAGAGAATTCCCAAGAAAACTCACGTGCCATCAGTGAGCAGAAAATCCTTTGGGGTTTAGTTCCATCTCTCACCTGTTCCCAGTGGAGGGAAGATGGGCTTTAGTCACACATCACAGCCGCAGTGATGGAGCGGGGCTTTTTTATTCTAAAATGTAATGAAAGGTAATAAAAATAAACCAGGTCTGATAGAAATGCCTTTTAAAGCCATTAAAGCTTTTTAAAGCCAAGGAGACCATCACCATGCCTGAGCTCAGTCTCCTATTCCTACTGGTTTTGGTATCAGCAAATCCATCAGGCTCTTTTCAGAACTAGTGCTTCATATCAACTAAACCTCTGGCTCCTCTTTATTTACACTTACAGCCCCTTGCAGGAAGCTCTGCAGCCTTTTTTCCCCATCCTGCATTGGAGAGAGGAGGGATATTAGTGACACATGCATGCACAAACAATCCTTCTGGCTCTTCAAAAAGTTCAAAACGCCTGTAATAAAATTGATATCAAGTAATATTGAGTCTCAGGCTGTTCAAGAAAAGGGAAAGTGGAGCTTTCATGTCCCACTGAGTGATGCTGAATAAAATCTTCCCCGTGAGCTTGCACACAGTAATAACATTTTTTGGACCAAACCAAAGTAAGAATTTTTTGACCAAACAACTTAGGTCTGTGTGAGCACACTTTTTCCTTTTATGCTGATGGGAACAGAGATCCTTTCTCTCATCTGAGTGCTGCTGAATAAAACGTACACCTAGGAAGAAAGCAGGTGGGGAGAGATGAAAGAGTCAACTTGCTCCGAAGTACATCTAGCAGCACATAGGACAGAAGCACACACTACTGAAACATTGTATCCAGAACCACAGGAACAGCGGGCTCGGAATTCTCAGCAGCTGCTCCCTTTGGCTACTTCAAGGGCTCTCCCAGCCAGGGAACCCAGCCGGGGCACCCGGCTGGAAGTGGCACCTTTGCAACAAAATGCCATGGAAGCTTGCTCCAAACCAGCGCTGCAGCTGCTGCCACACGCAGAGGACACCGGGCTGCTGCCAGCTGCAAGGGTGGGGAGCTGGAATTGTGCCTGGGAATTCTCCCGTGCCCGCTCTCCCACCCCGCCCCGTCCTTCCGCCCCTCTCACCTCTCCGGCAGAGAGAGCAGCTGCCTCCTCCTGCGGGCTGCTCCCGGCTGCGGGCAGGGCGATGGCTCCGGGAGCTGGGCGACCGTTCTTCCTTCGTCGATGCGTTCCCCGGGCGGGAGCGGACCCGGGGGGCGCGGAGACGGGGCGCGGCGGGACGGGAGTCGCTCTCCGCGACGGCGGCCGTGGAAGGACCCCGGCAGAGAGAGGGGCGGAGCCGCCGCTGCCTGTGGGCGCCCGCCGGGCTCCCGCGCGTCCGCGGCGCCGCTGAGCCCACAGCCCGTGTGGGCACGATGGGAAACGCCGCGCAAAATCGCGCCGGGGGGGGGGATCGGCGTCGGCGTCGCGGGCAGGCAATGCAGTAGACACCCCGTGAGGGGTCCTCTTTTTCCCCGCCCCTTTTTTGCCGCCCTATGTAGAAGGTCGGGCGAGTGACGGTTGAGTCGCCATCTTGGGAAGGTCGAGACGCAATTTCCGCCCTCCCCTGCCGCCATCTTTGGTACTGGCAGAAGCCATTTCCGGTGCCTCCGCCATCTTTGTTTCGGGAGGTGAAAAAGAAGGCCCCCTACATTGGCGACTATTGAACTCGCCTGCCTGAATCCGGCCCCGAAACCGATCCCGCGTTCTCGGCGCGATTTTCCGTCGCCTTTTACGCGGCGCGGACGGGCGCGGACTGGTCAGCGGTGCTGGAAATGGCTCGTGGGACAGGCGGCGGGAGAGCGCGCGATCGGCGTCGGGGGTCGGATTCAGGCAGGCGACTTCAATAGACACCATTATCTGGGGCTTTACAGTTACCACAGCAACGGTGGCAACGCCACCGGAAGTGGCTTCTGCCAGGACCAAAGATGGCGCCAGGTAGGGCGGAAATTGCAGCGTGCCACTCCCAAGATGGCGACCTGGCCATCACTCACCCGACCTTCTACATAGGACGGCAAAGAAAAGGGCGGGAAAAGAAGGACACACACCCCCCCCCCCCCACACACACACACACCCCCCAGCGTATCTCTGCCGGGGCCCTATTGCGTCCGCCGTCCCGAGCGTCGCATCAGTTCCAGTGGAACGGCATCGTCACGTTGGGCCACCCGCCATCTTGAGAAGGTCACACGCCCCCACCGCCCTCCCGCAGCAGCGCCGAGGAGGAGCCCGTCGCCGCTTCGGGGCACGGCTGCAGTACCGCGCTGTGTCCACAAGGCGGCAGCACCTCCCGGGCTCCGGCTCCGGGCACGGCTGCAGTACCGATCTCTTCCCACAAGGCGGCAGCACTGCGGCCGAGCTCAGCCCGGGGCTGCGGCTCTTTGGGGACACGGGGCACACAGACAGAGAGACAGACAGACACACACAGACAGAGAGACAGACAGACACACACAGACAGAGAGACAGACACACACACTGAGAGACAGACACACACACAGACACACACACACACACACACACACACACACACACACACACAGAGACAAGGGGCCAAAAAACATCGAGGTCCCTCCCTTTAAAAAATCCTACTATAAACGAATGCCCCCCAAAAAACCCCGACCCAAACTAAAAAATCCCTGCCATGAACAAATTAAAAAAACCCCAAACCCATTAGATATATATATATATATATATGTGTATATATATATATAGATATGTTTGTTAATAATTAATTTATATTCATAATCAATACCTATTTTTGGATATTGAATTTAATGTGTATTGGCATCAATTACAACATGGGTACAATATTATTTTTATTAAGAAATCTTTATATTACTAACATTTATATTTTATGTGTGTGTGTATATATGTATACACACACACACACACACACACACACACGCACACACATTTATATATTCTATATCTTCACATTTTTATATCCTTTATGGAAAAGCCCGGCCTCTAACAAAACAGAAAATTAAAACCCCTTTATTTTAAAACTATATTTCAATTCATTTTTCTATTTATATTTGGCATACTTACGTGGAATTCATATATCCATATAGTCTACACATTATAAACCACTCAGTATACAATTTTATTTATATTAAATACTGCATCTACACTTCTATTTTTTTTCTATTTCATATTTAGATGTATACTTACACATATTCAAATTGGCATATTTCTATTTATAAATTGATGTCTGGATACATTTATATAGATTTACAAATAAATGTCATTATAAGATTAATTAGATGAAAATTACAATCTATCCATAGATTGATACTGTATCTTCATATTAGAATCTACTAGCAGTACAAATCTCTTTAGAAATCAATTTAAGAAATAGAAACATATAGAGGGTCTATTTGCATATTTATATTTTGGTTGATATTCTTTACAAAGAAACCCACCTCTAAGCAAATGAAACCATTGAAACATGGATTTTAAACTATGTTTTAATACTTTTATATTTCTGTTCTCCTATTTACAACTTGCGTTTACACATTATATATTTTCATTCTTTATATTATATACTGCATATTGGATAGAAATGTGTTACCCATCTCTGCAATTTATAGTCACACAAATATATTTATATTTTTTAATTGTTCTATACTTATATTTCTATTTCATATTTATATGTACACTTACACACATTGATATTTCCATAGTTACAAATCTATATGTCACTATATGATTAGTTCTAACAATATATTTTTAAAGAAATGTATTAATATTGGAATAGTCATTCTATTAGATTAAAATGGTAATGTAATCTATCAACATAATACATTGGTGTGTTATATCAATATTAAAGTTAGCATTTATTACTATTATTAATCCATTTATAGCTGTAATGAATACATAATTTCATGTATAAATAGATTATTATCTATTTCCATACTTATAGTTTTGTTCCTCTTATTTCTAAAAAACCCCCATCTCTAACCAAATAATACCAACGAAACATTGATTTTCACTCCATTTAAATACTTTTACATTTCTGTTCTCATATTTACAACTTACATTTCAACATGAGATGATATTTTCATTATCTATGTTATGTACTACAAAGGTACATTTTTTTGTTGTATTATTACAATATCTTTTCTATTTTATTTTTTTCTATTTATTTTTCTATCCTTTATGTTTCGTATTTCTATTAGCTATGTAAAACCCCAACTGCAGCCAAATACAAACCAATCCAACACTCCCTCTGAACCACACTCGGGTCCTTCCCCTGCTCCCCTTTCCCACGTGTTCTACGGCCACCCCTCCGTGGGAATGTCCTGGCACCCGTGGGTCCCTCTGGGGGAGGGCACCCAGCACGGCCCCCCCCCCCCCCCCCCCCCCATTCCCCACTCCCCTGCTCCTGCGCCGCAGCGTGGCTCCCTCTGCCGGGGACCTCGGGCTGCCCCGAAACACATCGGAGCCCCCCGAGTCTCCACCCCGTCCCCCCCTCAGCCTTCTTTCCTCACCCCCAAAATGAAGGCACAGAACCGCTCCAGCTGCCCTGGACGGCAGCACGACCCTTGATGGGAACCCTTCCCACGGGTCCATGCCCCCTAAAAGGGACCCTGCTGGCACAAGGAAAGGGCGGGGGGGGGGGCGGCAGACCCCAGGAGGGCTCAAGTTCCTCCCCAGCCCCGCAGACACAGAGGACACGAGGCAGAGAGTGGCAGCAGAGAGGACACAGGAAAGAAAATGAAGATCGGGGTGCAGGATGAAATGGAGGGAAAAAAAATAGAAAATAAAACCACAAAAAAGGGATGCTAGATGGGCAGCACGAGAGAGGGATTAAAAAAGAACAGGAGCAGCGAAGGGGACACAAGGATCCCGGGGGAAACAATGGCACGGGGAGCACCACAGAGCCACAGGGAACAGAACGGGAACACGAGTGAGGCACGGAGAAGGACAGACAAAAAGACGGAGTCCCAAACACACAGCAAGGACGCAGGGACACAGAGACAAAAAGGGAAACCAGGACCGGGAGACAGGAATCGACCACGCCACGTGCTCGGGAGGGTAAAGACGGGCACGGAGCGGCACGGGGACAGAAAAGGCACGGCCAGCAGGACAGAGGCTCACCAAGAGAGCGTGCAGTCAGGGAGCAGCACTGGGCAGCAGTCCGACTGGGCAGGGCTCCTCTAGGACAAAAATATTTACAGTTAAAAGCCATTCCCTCCCTGGCACCTCATTTGTATTTAACCTCCCCAGAAGTGACTTCATATCACGAGCAATGTGCAGTCCTGGCTTCTCCCCGCCCAGGATTTGGACAGGGGACCTGGGCACAGCACCCACTTGTGAGTCAGTGGAACACATCCCAGGTGACACTTCAAGGGTTCTCCTTCTGGCACTGCATGTTTGCAGATCTGGGCTGGCACGTTCAACTCCCCTCATGGCCACATGCAAGAACGACTGACCACATTTGGCAGAGAATTCCCAAGAAAACTCACGTGCCATCAGTGAGCAGAAAATCCTTTGGGGTTTAGTTCCATCTCTCACCTGTTCCCAGTGGAGGGAAGATGGGCTTTAGTCACACATCACAGCCGCAGTGATGGAGCGGGGCTTTTTTATTCTAAAATGTAATGAAAGGTAATAAAAATAAACCAGGTCTGATAGAAATGCCTTTTAAAGCCATTAAAGCTTTTTAAAGCCAAGGAGACCATCACCATGCCTGAGCTCAGTCTCCTATTCCTACTGGTTTTGGTATCAGCAAATCCATCAGGCTCTTTTCAGAACTAGTGCTTCATATCAACTAAACCTCTGGCTCCTCTTTATTTACACTTACAGCCCCTTGCAGGAAGCTCTGCAGCCTTTTTTCCCCATCCTGCATTGGAGAGAGGAGGGATATTAGTGACACATGCATGCACAAACAATCCTTCTGGCTCTTCAAAAAGTTCAAAACGCCTGTAATAAAATTGATATCAAGTAATATTGAGTCTCAGGCTGTTCAAGAAAAGGGAAAGTGGAGCTTTCATGTCCCACTGAGTGATGCTGAATAAAATCTTCCCCGTGAGCTTGCACACAGTAATAACATTTTTTGGACCAAACCAAAGTAAGAATTTTTTGACCAAACAACTTAGGTCTGTGTGAGCACACTTTTTCCTTTTATGCTGATGGGAACAGAGATCCTTTCTCTCATCTGAGTGCTGCTGAATAAAACGTACACCTAGGAAGAAAGCAGGTGGGGAGAGATGAAAGAGTCAACTTGCTCCGAAGTACATCTAGCAGCACATAGGACAGAAGCACACACTACTGAAACATTGTATCCAGAACCACAGGAACAGCGGGCTCGGAATTCTCAGCAGCTGCTCCCTTTGGCTACTTCAAGGGCTCTCCCAGCCAGGGAACCCAGCCGGGGCACCCGGCTGGAAGTGGCACCTTTGCAACAAAATGCCATGGAAGCTTGCTCCAAACCAGCGCTGCAGCTGCTGCCACACGCAGAGGACACCGGGCTGCTGCCAGCTGCAAGGGTGGGGAGCTGGAATTGTGCCTGGGAATTCTCCCGTGCCCGCTCTCCCACCCCGCCCCGTCCTTCCGCCCCTCTCACCTCTCCGGCAGAGAGAGCAGCTGCCTCCTCCTGCGGGCTGCTCCCGGCTGCGGGCAGGGCGATGGCTCCGGGAGCTGGGCGACCGTTCTTCCTTCGTCGATGCGTTCCCCGGGCGGGAGCGGACCCGGGGGGCGCGGAGACGGGGCGCGGCGGGACGGGAGTCGCTCTCCGCGACGGCGGCCGTGGAAGGACCCCGGCAGAGAGAGGGGCGGAGCCGCCGCTGCCTGTGGGCGCCCGCCGGGCTCCCGCGCGTCCGCGGCGCCGCTGAGCCCACAGCCCGTGTGGGCACGATGGGAAACGCCGCGCAAAATCGCGCCGGGGGGGGGGATCGGCGTCGGCGTCGCGGGCAGGCAATGCAGTAGACACCCCGTGAGGGGTCCTCTTTTTCCCCGCCCCTTTTTTGCCGCCCTATGTAGAAGGTCGGGCGAGTGACGGTTGAGTCGCCATCTTGGGAAGGTCGAGACGCAATTTCCGCCCTCCCCTGCCGCCATCTTTGGTACTGGCAGAAGCCATTTCCGGTGCCTCCGCCATCTTTGTTTCGGGAGGTGAAAAAGAAGGCCCCCTACATTGGCGACTATTGAACTCGCCTGCCTGAATCCGGCCCCGAAACCGATCCCGCGTTCTCGGCGCGATTTTCCGTCGCCTTTTACGCGGCGCGGACGGGCGCGGACTGGTCAGCGGTGCTGGAAATGGCTCGTGGGACAGGCGGCGGGAGAGCGCGCGATCGGCGTCGGGGGTCGGATTCAGGCAGGCGACTTCAATAGACACCATTATCTGGGGCTTTACAGTTACCACAGCAACGGTGGCAACGCCACCGGAAGTGGCTTCTGCCAGGACCAAAGATGGCGCCAGGTAGGGCGGAAATTGCAGCGTGCCACTCCCAAGATGGCGACCTGGCCATCACTCACCCGACCTTCTACATAGGACGGCAAAGAAAAGGGCGGGAAAAGAAGGACACACCCCCCCCCCCCACACACACACACACACCCCCCAGCGTATCTCTGCCGGGGCCCTATTGCGTCCGCCGTCCCGAGCGTCGCATCAGTTCCAGTGGAACGGCATCGTCACGTTGGGCCACCCGCCATCTTGAGAAGGTCACACGCCCCCACCGCCCTCCCGCAGCAGCGCCGAGGAGGAGCCCGTCGCCGCTTCGGGGCACGGCTGCAGTACCGCGCTGTGTCCACAAGGCGGCAGCACCTCCCGGGCTCCGGCTCCGGGCACGGCTGCAGTACCGATCTCTTCCCACAAGGCGGCAGCACTGCGGCCGAGCTCAGCCCGGGGCTGCGGCTCTTTGGGGACACGGGGCACACAGACAGAGAGACAGACAGACACACACAGACAGAGAGACAGACAGACACACACAGACAGAGAGACAGACACACACACTGAGAGACAGACACACACACAGACACACACACACACACACACACACACACACACACACACACACACACACACACACACACAGAGACAAGGGGCCAAAAAACATCGAGGTCCCTCCCTTTAAAAAATCCTACTATAAACGAATGCCCCCCAAAAAACCCCGACCCAAACTAAAAAATCCCTGCCATGAACAAATTAAAAAAACCCCAAACCCATTAGATATATATATATATATATATGTGTATATATATATATAGATATGTTTGTTAATAATTAATTTATATTCATAATCAATACCTATTTTTGGATATTGAATTTAATGTGTATTGGCATCAATTACAACATGGGTACAATATTATTTTTATTAAGAAATCTTTATATTACTAACATTTATATTTTATGTGTGTGTGTATATATGTATACACACACACACACACACACACACACACGCACACACATTTATATATTCTATATCTTCACATTTTTATATCCTTTATGGAAAAGCCCGGCCTCTAACAAAACAGAAAATTAAAACCCCTTTATTTTAAAACTATATTTCAATTCATTTTTCTATTTATATTTGGCATACTTACGTGGAATTCATATATCCATATAGTCTACACATTATAAACCACTCAGTATACAATTTTATTTATATTAAATACTGCATCTACACTTCTATTTTTTTTCTATTTCATATTTAGATGTATACTTACACATATTCAAATTGGCATATTTCTATTTATAAATTGATGTCTGGATACATTTATATAGATTTACAAATAAATGTCATTATAAGATTAATTAGATGAAAATTACAATCTATCCATAGATTGATACTGTATCTTCATATTAGAATCTACTAGCAGTACAAATCTCTTTAGAAATCAATTTAAGAAATAGAAACATATAGAGGGTCTATTTGCATATTTATATTTTGGTTGATATTCTTTACAAAGAAACCCACCTCTAAGCAAATGAAACCATTGAAACATGGATTTTAAACTATGTTTTAATACTTTTATATTTCTGTTCTCCTATTTACAACTTGCGTTTACACATTATATATTTTCATTCTTTATATTATATACTGCATATTGGATAGAAATGTGTTACCCATCTCTGCAATTTATAGTCACACAAATATATTTATATTTTTTAATTGTTCTATACTTATATTTCTATTTCATATTTATATGTACACTTACACACATTGATATTTCCATAGTTACAAATCTATATGTCACTATATGATTAGTTCTAACAATATATTTTTAAAGAAATGTATTAATATTGGAATAGTCATTCTATTAGATTAAAATGGTAATGTAATCTATCAACATAATACATTGGTGTGTTATATCAATATTAAAGTTAGCATTTATTACTATTATTAATCCATTTATAGCTGTAATGAATACATAATTTCATGTATAAATAGATTATTATCTATTTCCATACTTATAGTTTTGTTCCTCTTATTTCTAAAAAACCCCCATCTCTAACCAAATAATACCAACGAAACATTGATTTTCACTCCATTTAAATACTTTTACATTTCTGTTCTCATATTTACAACTTACATTTCAACATGAGATGATATTTTCATTATCTATGTTATGTACTACAAAGGTACATTTTTTTGTTGTATTATTACAATATCTTTTCTATTTTATTTTTTTCTATTTATTTTTCTATCCTTTATGTTTCGTATTTCTATTAGCTATGTAAAACCCCAACTGCAGCCAAATACAAACCAATCCAACACTCCCTCTGAACCACACTCGGGTCCTTCCCCTGCTCCCCTTTCCCACGTCTTCTACGGCCACCCCTCCGTGGGAATGTCCTGGCACCCGTGGGTCCCTCTGGGGGAGGGCACCCAGCACGGCCCCCCCCCCCCCCCCCCCCATTCCCCACTCCCCTGCTCCTGCGCCGCAGCGTGGCTCCCTCTGCCGGGGACCTCGGGCTGCCCCGAAACACATCGGAGCCCCCCGAGTCTCCACCCCGTCCCCCCCTCAGCCTTCTTTCCTCACCCCCAAAATGAAGGCACAGAACCGCTCCAGCTGCCCTGGACGGCAGCACGACCCTTGATGGGAACCCTTCCCACGGGTCCATGCCCCCTAAAAGGGACCCTGCTGGCACAAGGAAAGGGCGGGGGGGGGGGCGGCAGACCCCAGGAGGGCTCAAGTTCCTCCCCAGCCCCGCAGACACAGAGGACACGAGGCAGAGAGTGGCAGCAGAGAGGACACAGGAAAGAAAATGAAGATCGGGGTGCAGGATGAAATGGAGGGAAAAAAAATAGAAAATAAAACCACAAAAAAGGGATGCTAGATGGGCAGCACGAGAGAGGGATTAAAAAAGAACAGGAGCAGCGAAGGGGACACAAGGATCCCGGGGGAAACAATGGCACGGGGAGCACCACAGAGCCACAGGGAACAGAACGGGAACACGAGTGAGGCACGGAGAAGGACAGACAAAAAGACGGAGTCCCAAACACACAGCAAGGACGCAGGGACACAGAGACAAAAAGGGAAACCAGGACCGGGAGACAGGAATCGACCACGCCACGTGCTCGGGAGGGTAAAGACGGGCACGGAGCGGCACGGGGACAGAAAAGGCACGGCCAGCAGGACAGAGGCTCACCAAGAGAGCGTGCAGTCAGGGAGCAGCACTGGGCAGCAGTCCGACTGGGCAGGGCTCCTCTAGGACAAAAATATTTACAGTTAAAAGCCATTCCCTCCCTGGCACCTCATTTGTATTTAACCTCCCCAGAAGTGACTTCATATCACGAGCAATGTGCAGTCCTGGCTTCTCCCCGCCCAGGATTTGGACAGGGGACCTGGGCACAGCACCCACTTGTGAGTCAGTGGAACACATCCCAGGTGACACTTCAAGGGTTCTCCTTCTGGCACTGCATGTTTGCAGATCTGGGCTGGCACGTTCAACTCCCCTCATGGCCACATGCAAGAACGACTGACCACATTTGGCAGAGAATTCCCAAGAAAACTCACGTGCCATCAGTGAGCAGAAAATCCTTTGGGGTTTAGTTCCATCTCTCACCTGTTCCCAGTGGAGGGAAGATGGGCTTTAGTCACACATCACAGCCGCAGTGATGGAGCGGGGCTTTTTTATTCTAAAATGTAATGAAAGGTAATAAAAATAAACCAGGTCTGATAGAAATGCCTTTTAAAGCCATTAAAGCTTTTTAAAGCCAAGGAGACCATCACCATGCCTGAGCTCAGTCTCCTATTCCTACTGGTTTTGGTATCAGCAAATCCATCAGGCTCTTTTCAGAACTAGTGCTTCATATCAACTAAACCTCTGGCTCCTCTTTATTTACACTTACAGCCCCTTGCAGGAAGCTCTGCAGCCTTTTTTCCCCATCCTGCATTGGAGAGAGGAGGGATATTAGTGACACATGCATGCACAAACAATCCTTCTGGCTCTTCAAAAAGTTCAAAACGCCTGTAATAAAATTGATATCAAGTAATATTGAGTCTCAGGCTGTTCAAGAAAAGGGAAAGTGGAGCTTTCATGTCCCACTGAGTGATGCTGAATAAAATCTTCCCCGTGAGCTTGCACACAGTAATAACATTTTTTGGACCAAACCAAAGTAAGAATTTTTTGACCAAACAACTTAGGTCTGTGTGAGCACACTTTTTCCTTTTATGCTGATGGGAACAGAGATCCTTTCTCTCATCTGAGTGCTGCTGAATAAAACGTACACCTAGGAAGAAAGCAGGTGGGGAGAGATGAAAGAGTCAACTTGCTCCGAAGTACATCTAGCAGCACATAGGACAGAAGCACACACTACTGAAACATTGTATCCAGAACCACAGGAACAGCGGGCTCGGAATTCTCAGCAGCTGCTCCCTTTGGCTACTTCAAGGGCTCTCCCAGCCAGGGAACCCAGCCGGGGCACCCGGCTGGAAGTGGCACCTTTGCAACAAAATGCCATGGAAGCTTGCTCCAAACCAGCGCTGCAGCTGCTGCCACACGCAGAGGACACCGGGCTGCTGCCAGCTGCAAGGGTGGGGAGCTGGAATTGTGCCTGGGAATTCTCCCGTGCCCGCTCTCCCACCCCGCCCCGTCCTTCCGCCCCTCTCACCTCTCCGGCAGAGAGAGCAGCTGCCTCCTCCTGCGGGCTGCTCCCGGCTGCGGGCAGGGCGATGGCTCCGGGAGCTGGGCGACCGTTCTTCCTTCGTCGATGCGTTCCCCGGGCGGGAGCGGACCCGGGGGGCGCGGAGACGGGGCGCGGCGGGACGGGAGTCGCTCTCCGCGACGGCGGCCGTGGAAGGACCCCGGCAGAGAGAGGGGCGGAGCCGCCGCTGCCTGTGGGCGCCCGCCGGGCTCCCGCGCGTCCGCGGCGCCGCTGAGCCCACAGCCCGTGTGGGCACGATGGGAAACGCCGCGCAAAATCGCGCCGGGGGGGGGGATCGGCGTCGGCGTCGCGGGCAGGCAATGCAGTAGACACCCCGTGAGGGGTCCTCTTTTTCCCCGCCCCTTTTTTGCCGCCCTATGTAGAAGGTCGGGCGAGTGACGGTTGAGTCGCCATCTTGGGAAGGTCGAGACGCAATTTCCGCCCTCCCCTGCCGCCATCTTTGGTACTGGCAGAAGCCATTTCCGGTGCCTCCGCCATCTTTGTTTCGGGAGGTGAAAAAGAAGGCCCCCTACATTGGCGACTATTGAACTCGCCTGCCTGAATCCGGCCCCGAAACCGATCCCGCGTTCTCGGCGCGATTTTCCGTCGCCTTTTACGCGGCGCGGACGGGCGCGGACTGGTCAGCGGTGCTGGAAATGGCTCGTGGGACAGGCGGCGGGAGAGCGCGCGATCGGCGTCGGGGGTCGGATTCAGGCAGGCGACTTCAATAGACACCATTATCTGGGGCTTTACAGTTACCACAGCAACGGTGGCAACGCCACCGGAAGTGGCTTCTGCCAGGACCAAAGATGGCGCCAGGTAGGGCGGAAATTGCAGCGTGCCACTCCCAAGATGGCGACCTGGCCATCACTCACCCGACCTTCTACATAGGACGGCAAAGAAAAGGGCGGGAAAAGAAGGACACACACCCCCCCCCCCCACACACACACACACCCCCCAGCGTATCTCTGCCGGGGCCCTATTGCGTCCGCCGTCCCGAGCGTCGCATCAGTTCCAGTGGAACGGCATCGTCACGTTGGGCCACCCGCCATCTTGAGAAGGTCACACGCCCCCACCGCCCTCCCGCAGCAGCGCCGAGGAGGAGCCCGTCGCCGCTTCGGGGCACGGCTGCAGTACCGCGCTGTGTCCACAAGGCGGCAGCACCTCCCGGGCTCCGGCTCCGGGCACGGCTGCAGTACCGATCTCTTCCCACAAGGCGGCAGCACTGCGGCCGAGCTCAGCCCGGGGCTGCGGCTCTTTGGGGACACGGGGCACACAGACAGAGAGACAGACAGACACACACAGACAGAGAGACAGACAGACACACACAGACAGAGAGACAGACACACACACTGAGAGACAGACACACACACAGACACACACACACACACACACACACACACACACACACACACACACACACACACACACACACACAGAGACAAGGGGCCAAAAAACATCGAGGTCCCTCCCTTTAAAAAATCCTACTATAAACGAATGCCCCCCAAAAAACCCCGACCCAAACTAAAAAATCCCTGCCATGAACAAATTAAAAAAACCCCAAACCCATTAGATATATATATATATATATATGTGTATATATATATATATAGATATGTTTGTTAATAATTAATTTATATTCATAATCAATACCTATTTTTGGATATTGAATTTAATGTGTATTGGCATCAATTACAACATGGGTACAATATTATTTTTATTAAGAAATCTTTATATTACTAACATTTATATTTTATGTGTGTGTGTATATATGTATACACACACACACACACACACACACACACACGCACACACATTTATATATTCTATATCTTCACATTTTTATATCCTTTATGGAAAAGCCCGGCCTCTAACAAAACAGAAAATTAAAACCCCTTTATTTTAAAACTATATTTCAATTCATTTTTCTATTTATATTTGGCATACTTACGTGGAATTCATATATCCATATAGTCTACACATTATAAACCACTCAGTATACAATTTTATTTATATTAAATACTGCATCTACACTTCTATTTTTTTTCTATTTCATATTTAGATGTATACTTACACATATTCAAATTGGCATATTTCTATTTATAAATTGATGTCTGGATACATTTATATAGATTTACAAATAAATGTCATTATAAGATTAATTAGATGAAAATTACAATCTATCCATAGATTGATACTGTATCTTCATATTAGAATCTACTAGCAGTACAAATCTCTTTAGAAATCAATTTAAGAAATAGAAACATATAGAGGGTCTATTTGCATATTTATATTTTGGTTGATATTCTTTACAAAGAAACCCACCTCTAAGCAAATGAAACCATTGAAACATGGATTTTAAACTATGTTTTAATACTTTTATATTTCTGTTCTCCTATTTACAACTTGCGTTTACACATTATATATTTTCATTCTTTATATTATATACTGCATATTGGATAGAAATGTGTTACCCATCTCTGCAATTTATAGTCACACAAATATATTTATATTTTTTAATTGTTCTATACTTATATTTCTATTTCATATTTATATGTACACTTACACACATTGATATTTCCATAGTTACAAATCTATATGTCACTATATGATTAGTTCTAACAATATATTTTTAAAGAAATGTATTAATATTGGAATAGTCATTCTATTAGATTAAAATGGTAATGTAATCTATCAACATAATACATTGGTGTGTTATATCAATATTAAAGTTAGCATTTATTACTATTATTAATCCATTTATAGCTGTAATGAATACATAATTTCATGTATAAATAGATTATTATCTATTTCCATACTTATAGTTTTGTTCCTCTTATTTCTAAAAAACCCCCATCTCTAACCAAATAATACCAACGAAACATTGATTTTCACTCCATTTAAATACTTTTACATTTCTGTTCTCATATTTACAACTTACATTTCAACATGAGATGATATTTTCATTATCTATGTTATGTACTACAAAGGTACATTTTTTTGTTGTATTATTACAATATCTTTTCTATTTTATTTTTTTCTATTTATTTTTCTATCCTTTATGTTTCGTATTTCTATTAGCTATGTAAAACCCCAACTGCAGCCAAATACAAACCAATCCAACACTCCCTCTGAACCACACTCGGGTCCTTCCCCTGCTCCCCTTTCCCACGTCTTCTACGGCCACCCCTCCGTGGGAATGTCCTGGCACCCGTGGGTCCCTCTGGGGGAGGGCACCCAGCACGGCCCCCCCCCCCCCCCCCCCCATTCCCCACTCCCCTGCTCCTGCGCCGCAGCGTGGCTCCCTCTGCCGGGGACCTCGGGCTGCCCCGAAACACATCGGAGCCCCCCGAGTCTCCACCCCGTCCCCCCCTCAGCCTTCTTTCCTCACCCCCAAAATGAAGGCACAGAACCGCTCCAGCTGCCCTGGACGGCAGCACGACCCTTGATGGGAACCCTTCCCACGGGTCCATGCCCCCTAAAAGGGACCCTGCTGGCACAAGGAAAGGGCGGGGGGGGGGCGGCAGACCCCAGGAGGGCTCAAGTTCCTCCCCAGCCCCGCAGACACAGAGGACACGAGGCAGAGAGTGGCAGCAGAGAGGACACAGGAAAGAAAATGAAGATCGGGGTGCAGGATGAAATGGAGGGAAAAAAAATAGAAAATAAAACCACAAAAAAGGGATGCTAGATGGGCAGCACGAGAGAGGGATTAAAAAAGAACAGGAGCAGCGAAGGGGACACAAGGATCCCGGGGGAAACAATGGCACGGGGAGCACCACAGAGCCACAGGGAACAGAACGGGAACACGAGTGAGGCACGGAGAAGGACAGACAAAAAGACGGAGTCCCAAACACACAGCAAGGACGCAGGGACACAGAGACAAAAAGGGAAACCAGGACCGGGAGACAGGAATCGACCACGCCACGTGCTCGGGAGGGTAAAGACGGGCACGGAGCGGCACGGGGACAGAAAAGGCACGGCCAGCAGGACAGAGGCTCACCAAGAGAGCGTGCAGTCAGGGAGCAGCACTGGGCAGCAGTCCGACTGGGCAGGGCTCCTCTAGGACAAAAATATTTACAGTTAAAAGCCATTCCCTCCCTGGCACCTCATTTGTATTTAACCTCCCCAGAAGTGACTTCATATCACGAGCAATGTGCAGTCCTGGCTTCTCCCCGCCCAGGATTTGGACAGGGGACCTGGGCACAGCACCCACTTGTGAGTCAGTGGAACACATCCCAGGTGACACTTCAAGGGTTCTCCTTCTGGCACTGCATGTTTGCAGATCTGGGCTGGCACGTTCAACTCCCCTCATGGCCACATGCAAGAACGACTGACCACATTTGGCAGAGAATTCCCAAGAAAACTCACGTGCCATCAGTGAGCAGAAAATCCTTTGGGGTTTAGTTCCATCTCTCACCTGTTCCCAGTGGAGGGAAGATGGGCTTTAGTCACACATCACAGCCGCAGTGATGGAGCGGGGCTTTTTTATTCTAAAATGTAATGAAAGGTAATAAAAATAAACCAGGTCTGATAGAAATGCCTTTTAAAGCCATTAAAGCTTTTTAAAGCCAAGGAGACCATCACCATGCCTGAGCTCAGTCTCCTATTCCTACTGGTTTTGGTATCAGCAAATCCATCAGGCTCTTTTCAGAACTAGTGCTTCATATCAACTAAACCTCTGGCTCCTCTTTATTTACACTTACAGCCCCTTGCAGGAAGCTCTGCAGCCTTTTTTCCCCATCCTGCATTGGAGAGAGGAGGGATATTAGTGACACATGCATGCACAAACAATCCTTCTGGCTCTTCAAAAAGTTCAAAACGCCTGTAATAAAATTGATATCAAGTAATATTGAGTCTCAGGCTGTTCAAGAAAAGGGAAAGTGGAGCTTTCATGTCCCACTGAGTGATGCTGAATAAAATCTTCCCCGTGAGCTTGCACACAGTAATAACATTTTTTGGACCAAACCAAAGTAAGAATTTTTTGACCAAACAACTTAGGTCTGTGTGAGCACACTTTTTCCTTTTATGCTGATGGGAACAGAGATCCTTTCTCTCATCTGAGTGCTGCTGAATAAAACGTACACCTAGGAAGAAAGCAGGTGGGGAGAGATGAAAGAGTCAACTTGCTCCGAAGTACATCTAGCAGCACATAGGACAGAAGCACACACTACTGAAACATTGTATCCAGAACCACAGGAACAGCGGGCTCGGAATTCTCAGCAGCTGCTCCCTTTGGCTACTTCAAGGGCTCTCCCAGCCAGGGAACCCAGCCGGGGCACCCGGCTGGAAGTGGCACCTTTGCAACAAAATGCCATGGAAGCTTGCTCCAAACCAGCGCTGCAGCTGCTGCCACACGCAGAGGACACCGGGCTGCTGCCAGCTGCAAGGGTGGGGAGCTGGAATTGTGCCTGGGAATTCTCCCGTGCCCGCTCTCCCACCCCGCCCCGTCCTTCCGCCCCTCTCACCTCTCCGGCAGAGAGAGCAGCTGCCTCCTCCTGCGGGCTGCTCCCGGCTGCGGGCAGGGCGATGGCTCCGGGAGCTGGGCGACCGTTCTTCCTTCGTCGATGCGTTCCCCGGGCGGGAGCGGACCCGGGGGGCGCGGAGACGGGGCGCGGCGGGACGGGAGTCGCTCTCCGCGACGGCGGCCGTGGAAGGACCCCGGCAGAGAGAGGGGCGGAGCCGCCGCTGCCTGTGGGCGCCCGCCGGGCTCCCGCGCGTCCGCGGCGCCGCTGAGCCCACAGCCCGTGTGGGCACGATGGGAAACGCCGCGCAAAATCGCGCCGGGGGGGGGGATCGGCGTCGGCGTCGCGGGCAGGCAATGCAGTAGACACCCCGTGAGGGGTCCTCTTTTTCCCCGCCCCTTTTTTGCCGCCCTATGTAGAAGGTCGGGCGAGTGACGGTTGAGTCGCCATCTTGGGAAGGTCGAGACGCAATTTCCGCCCTCCCCTGCCGCCATCTTTGGTACTGGCAGAAGCCATTTCCGGTGCCTCCGCCATCTTTGTTTCGGGAGGTGAAAAAGAAGGCCCCCTACATTGGCGACTATTGAACTCGCCTGCCTGAATCCGGCCCCGAAACCGATCCCGCGTTCTCGGCGCGATTTTCCGTCGCCTTTTACGCGGCGCGGACGGGCGCGGACTGGTCAGCGGTGCTGGAAATGGCTCGTGGGACAGGCGGCGGGAGAGCGCGCGATCGGCGTCGGGGGTCGGATTCAGGCAGGCGACTTCAATAGACACCATTATCTGGGGCTTTACAGTTACCACAGCAACGGTGGCAACGCCACCGGAAGTGGCTTCTGCCAGGACCAAAGATGGCGCCAGGTAGGGCGGAAATTGCAGCGTGCCACTCCCAAGATGGCGACCTGGCCATCACTCACCCGACCTTCTACATAGGACGGCAAAGAAAAGGGCGGGAAAAGAAGGACACACCCCCCCCCCCCCCCACACACACACACACCCCCCAGCGTATCTCTGCCGGGGCCCTATTGCGTCCGCCGTCCCGAGCGTCGCATCAGTTCCAGTGGAACGGCATCGTCACGTTGGGCCACCCGCCATCTTGAGAAGGTCACACGCCCCCACCGCCCTCCCGCAGCAGCGCCGAGGAGGAGCCCGTCGCCGCTTCGGGGCACGGCTGCAGTACCGCGCTGTGTCCACAAGGCGGCAGCACCTCCCGGGCTCCGGCTCCGGGCACGGCTGCAGTACCGATCTCTTCCCACAAGGCGGCAGCACTGCGGCCGAGCTCAGCCCGGGGCTGCGGCTCTTTGGGGACACGGGGCACACAGACAGAGAGACAGACAGACACACACAGACAGAGAGACAGACAGACACACACAGACAGAGAGACAGACACACACACTGAGAGACAGACACACACACAGACACACACACACACACACACACACACACACACACACACAGAGACAAGGGGCCAAAAAACATCGAGGTCCCTCCCTTTAAAAAATCCTACTATAAACGAATGCCCCCCAAAAAACCCCGACCCAAACTAAAAAATCCCTGCCATGAACAAATTAAAAAAACCCCAAACCCATTAGATATATATATATATATATATATGTGTATATATATATATAGATATGTTTGTTAATAATTAATTTATATTCATAATCAATACCTATTTTTGGATATTGAATTTAATGTGTATTGGCATCAATTACAACATGGGTACAATATTATTTTTATTAAGAAATCTTTATATTACTAACATTTATATTTTATGTGTGTGTGTATATATGTATACACACACACACACACACACACACACACGCACACACATTTATATATTCTATATCTTCACATTTTTATATCCTTTATGGAAAAGCCCGGCCTCTAACAAAACAGAAAATTAAAACCCCTTTATTTTAAAACTATATTTCAATTCATTTTTCTATTTATATTTGGCATACTTACGTGGAATTCATATATCCATATAGTCTACACATTATAAACCACTCAGTATACAATTTTACTTATATTAAATACTGCATCTACACTTCTATTTTTTTTCTATTTCATATTTAGATGTATACTTACACATATTCAAATTGGCATATTTCTATTTATAAATTGATATCTGGATACATTTATTTAGATTTACAAATAAATGTCATTATAAGATTAATTAGATGAAAATTACAATCTATCCATAGATTGATACTGTATCTTCATATTAGAATCTACTAGCAGTACAAATCTCTTTAGAAATCAATTTAAGAAATAGAAACATATAGAGGGTCTATTTGCATATTTATATTTTGGTTGATATTCTTTACAAAGAAACCCACCTCTAAGCAAATGAAACCATTGAAACATGGATTTTAAACTATGTTTTAATACTTTTATATTTCTGTTCTCCTATTTACAACTTGCGTTTACACATTATATATTTTCATTCTTTATATTATATACTGCATATTGGATAGAAATGTGTTACCCATCTCTGCAATTTATAGTCACACAAATATATTTATATTTTTTAATTGTTCTATACTTATATTTCTATTTCATATTTATATGTACACTTACACACATTGATATTTCCATAGTTACAAATCTATATGTCACTATATGATTAGTTCTAACAATATATTTTTAAAGAAATGTATTAATATTGGAATAGTCATTCTATTAGATTAAAATGGTAATGTAATCTATCAACATAATACATTGGTGTGTTATATCAATATTAAAGTTAGCATTTATTACTATTATTAATCCATTTATAGCTGTAATGAATACATAATTTCATGTATAAATAGATTATTATCTATTTCCATACTTATAGTTTTGTTCCTCTTATTTCTAAAAAACCCCCATCTCTAACCAAATAATACCAACGAAACATTGATTTTCACTCCATTTAAATACTTTTACATTTCTGTTCTCATATTTACAACTTACATTTCAACATGAGATGATATTTTCATTATCTATGTTATGTACTACAAAGGTACATTTTTTTGTTGTATTATTACAATATCTTTTCTATTTTATTTTTTTCTATTTATTTTTCTATCCTTTATGTTTCGTATTTCTATTAGCTATGTAAAACCCCAACTGCAGCCAAATACAAACCAATCCAACACTCCCTCTGAACCACACTCGGGTCCTTCCCCTGCTCCCCTTTCCCACGTGTTCTACGGCCACCCCTCCGTGGGAATGTCCTGGCACCCGTGGGTCCCTCTGGGGGAGGGCACCCAGCACGGCCCCCCCCCCCCCCCCCCCCCCCATTCCCCACTCCCCTGCTCCTGCGCCGCAGCGTGGCTCCCTCTGCCGGGGACCTCGGGCTGCCCCGAAACACATCGGAGCCCCCCGAGTCTCCACCCCGTCCCCCCCTCAGCCTTCTTTCCTCACCCCCAAAATGAAGGCACAGAACCGCTCCAGCTGCCCTGGACGGCAGCACGACCCTTGATGGGAACCCTTCCCACGGGTCCATGCCCCCTAAAAGGGACCCTGCTGGCACAAGGAAAGGGCGGGGGGGGGGGCGGCAGCCCCCAGGAGGGCTCAAGTTCCTCCCCAGCCCCGCAGACACAGAGGACACGAGGCAGAGAGTGGCAGCAGAGAGGACACAGGAAAGAAAATGAAGATCGGGGTGCAGGATGAAATGGAGGGAAAAAAAATAGAAAATAAAACCACAAAAAAGGGATGCTAGATGGGCAGCACGAGAGAGGGATTAAAAAAGAACAGGAGCAGCGAAGGGGACACAAGGATCCCGGGGGAAACAATGGCACGGGGAGCACCACAGAGCCACAGGGAACAGAACGGGAACACGAGTGAGGCACGGAGAAGGACAGACAAAAAGACGGAGTCCCAAACACACAGCAAGGACGCAGGGACACAGAGACAAAAAGGGAAACCAGGACCGGGAGACAGGAATCGACCACGCCACGTGCTCGGGAGGGTAAAGACGGGCACGGAGCGGCACGGGGACAGAAAAGGCACGGCCAGCAGGACAGAGGCTCACCAAGAGAGCGTGCAGTCAGGGAGCAGCACTGGGCAGCAGTCCGACTGGGC